>NC_056733.1:1897572339-1897687339 GCF_019279795.1 Protopterus annectens | reverse complement strand
TACATTTACAATGCAATTACATGAATGTGAAGAATTACAATTTGTAAGTGGAATTATGGGTAGAGAACAGTTATTTTTACAATATATGCACACTTTACTGGAGTAAAGAAAGGAAATGCTGATACAGTGTGGAGAAAGGCTATAATCTGACAAGCTACAGTAGTGTTTGAAGAAGGGTGGGGGAGAGGAAATAGATGAGTGAATGAATGAAGAGAGGGAAGGGAATGTGAAATGAAGATAAGTGAACATATAATATGTGAAGAGAGGGAAGAAAATGTGAACTGAAGATAAGTGAACATAGAATGTGTTATTAGAAAGTATAAGTGTTAAAGAATCAGACATTTGAAGATAGATTACAGTAGGATTATCCAGGGGTAGACTAACCTATATTACAATGCTCCTTTTCTTGTTAGGGTACAACAAGGGAACAGTAACCGCATGTGGCATGTAGGACATGTGGAAAAAAACTCATCCATAATTCATTGTTAAGAATGAAAAAAAAAACATTCCCCTATGAAATATCAGTAAATGTCATAATCTTACAAATACTGTCAATGTTCACCATACAAAAAAACGACTAATTTGTCCTATTGGATGATAATGATTTGGATAAAGTGTTTGTGTTCTACAGTGCAACAAGTTAAGGGTGTAATTACTAGGGGTTGGGAGGGTGGCCTAATGGTTAAGGTGTTTGCCTTACAAACACAAGGTGCAGGGTTTGAGTTTCACAAAGGATAATTGGCTAGGCTTACAATGGCTCGTAAGAGCAGTTAGCCTAGTACTAACCTATGAACCTATAATACAACAGAGGTAGGAAGATGTCTTCCACACACATTATGCCATAGTAAAAACAGAAATATAATATCTTTAACCCAAATTAAGGAACAGAAATTGGACTTATTTTGCTCTGTGCTGCATTGTAATGAAAACATTTTAAACAAACACAACACATTTGGCAGCATTCAAGATGAAGCACGTATCTTTCCACTGCAGACACTGGTGAAGAGCAAAGTAGTTTAAATGTCTATTAATAGTTCTTTGAAGTAGAAGCAGGAATAGTCAGTTAACAGCTCCTGGGTTACAGTGATAGTGTTGATACTTCAGGAAGAATGTTAGAGATGGTCTGTCAGTGATTAGACTGAAAACATGGCAGCCATAAAGCATACAGTCCAGTTAGTTTAGTTACATGAGCACTTACAACTACTGTTAGAGGTAAGAGCTGTTTTATGAACAAAAATCAGATTAATTCAAACAAAAAAGTGAAAATAAAATAGGTTACAGAAGCTGTGGAATTCACAGGGTATAGTCAGGGAATTCCATTTTGTACTTGCTGATGGTTATTCCTGCCCCCCAACATACCTGACATTTAACAAAATGGTAATTTCACTCAAGTTTTTGCCATCCCCCAGCTTAATGCATGTAACATTTCAGCTGCTTAAGTCAAACACTATTAGAGATGCTGTTTTTAGATTTGCAATTCTCTCTGTAGGTAAGCTATATACATGCTATTAGACAAATTAATCTAGATGATTATAGACATAATATGGATTGATAAAACACCAATGTTTCAAGCATGTTGAGAGAAAAAAACTTGCACTCTTTAAAGTACAGAGAGTATGCCTGGCTACACCTTGGTGTAAGATGTTGTAACGTATGCTACTGCCATTCTATTTAAATGGAAGTTAAAAAAAATTCCCATCTGTCTAGCGTGACTCATTTACAGAGTGCTTAAAGTCGATTCTGGGGAAAAGAAATATATGATCACTTTACAGTGGCAGATCAATTCAGATATAAGTATAATCACTTAATGATTATGTTACATTAAAATAATCAGACTACAAATAAAAAATGAAATACTGGAGCTATAGCAGCAACTATAATTTATTTATACTTTTAGCTGACTGGGTTAGTCCCACTAGGACAATGGCCTCTTTTTAGGGGTGACTCAAATTGGTATTCATACTGACTAGGGGAAATTTTGCTAAGACACAGGAGAACTGCTTATATTCTGTTCATTAAGTGACACTGGATTTATTACATCCACTTGAGCTATTACCAGGTCAGGCAGCTGGGCTTCAGTTTAACATCGCATCAAAAGGATAGCACACCCAGGAATGCAGCAGCCCCCTCCCCCATATGACACACACTGCAGTGTCAGTACTGGAAAATGAATCCAAGTATGTCCCTCTTGGCAACAGATCCCACAGACTTTGACACCAAAGGTGAACACTCTACCTGTTCAGCTACTGAGACCACAAATAAATGCATTTTATTTTTCCACTCCCTCACACCCCAAGAAAAATAGCACAATAAACTGTCTTGTACTCTATTTCTGGTTTGCCAAAATAATGCCACCAATGGAAATAAAGTAGATCTAAATGTTTTGGGGTAGCATCATATATCTTAATTATCTGTTCAAGAATTTTAGACAAAGCTAAAAATGATAGGGACAAAACCAGATAATTTTTAAATATATTTAAGTATTTGTTAACCAGGCAAAGTCAATGGGCACAATTTCCCTTATCAATGGTGTTGCAGGATCACTGTCTGATTTAATGACTTGTTCACATTCACAAAAAAGGCAAATGAAGGTGAATGAATTCATATACTGTACATTTGACTACAGGAAGCAGATTGTTAACATAAGTGCCAGACAACCCCAAATCACTTAAAATGCTAACAGGAAAGTAAGTGCTGCAGAGATGATCATTTTCTGAACAATAAAAATATGAAACTGTAATGCCTGGCTTTATTTGGCTGTCAGTAATCATTGATGATTTACCAGCAAAAAGAAGGTAAGCCTGCTCGGGGCGTAAATATGACACAAAATCAATGATGTTCTACACAACTGAAGACAGATAAGAGACAAGCTACTTTAATTCACTTAAAAAAGTGAACAAAACAACAGATTTAGCATCAATATGCATTTTCTGAACCGTTCAGCAACAAAAACTAAGAAATGTTAGTGAGTTTAACCTCAATGATATATCAGGAAATAAAGACACAAGTGAAGATCTGGCTGTCTGTGCAATGGATTAAGGCTCTAATCTCTTTGTGAACTGTTTCCTGTAGTCAAGGGTACAATGGTTGATTCTCTCCATCTGTTTTCCTACTCTGCGTCTTTCAGTAAGTCTCTTAACTAGACAGCGCTTCTTGGTTGCCTATGTACCTGATTTAAAAGATATTAAAACAAAAATGAGGGGCATACATATGAGGCAAAGTACCATGTTGGATTTCTGAAGAAAAAGAATAGCGCTGGACCATGGTCAGATGGAGACTAGGCACAGCAATGTACCAGAATCCCACACTGCCACCACAGCCATACCATTATCCCATTACTTTGCTGTCTCTCCCCATTTACCATAAAATACTATTGAAACCTATCAGTGTGCATAGAATGTTCTTCTTATTTGCTTATCCAGTGATTACAGAGATCTGTATTTAAATTAAAACTTGTAATAGAAGTTTTATGGCAGAAACACTGACAGCCATTTGATGAACAAAAAACACTCTCATACTGAAAACAGCATGAACCACAGCAATGTTCTCTTCCTCTGAAACTCACATTTATTGAAAATGCATCTTGCAATCCATTAAATTACAGCAGATGTGCAGAGGTTCACAGTCAGATAGTACATAGTGAAGCACTAATTAGGGGCTATCAGAAGGCTGCGTGAATTGAAAAAAAAAAAAGAATATGTAATGAATTTGCTAACAGCTTGTAACATCCTAGTGGACACAAATGTCTCTCTACAGGGGAGCCCAGGACCACTGGCTGGTGAAATGACTTGGTTAAACTCACACAATACAAATAAACACTGAGGGAACCAAAGGTCTCACTACACAAAGCAGTTCATTAGTAGCTCATAGCCTTAAATCATCTGCACTAAGTACCAAATTATTGTAACCCGACACTGCATTTCACACCCTTGGCCTGCAAAACACAAGTTAAATTAAAGATGCATTATATTTAATATTAGAACATTAAATCTGTACACTTCATGCTGTGCAGTTTATCATCAGTCAAAAAAAACAATGAAACAAAGGATGATATCCAAAGAGCATGGGTCATATGATCACGGCCATCCTTATGCATAGGTGACCTAGGCAACCACCAAATTTCCTAATTTATTTTATAGCAATTAAATACTTTGTTTCTTTGCTCTAAAAATTAAACAAATATGCTGATAGGTACCCCAGGTGTGAGGTGCTCCACATGATCTGAACATTCAAGTCAATCTATATCATTTCACTAGACTTGAGCTTTGCAAGGTCACAAAGCAGAGTCCTCACAATGTTCAAATTATAGTTGTGAAGCTGTGACATTCAGGCAAGTGCTTGCATCAATATGCTGCATTTTTTTTAGGTTCATAGCTTCATAGGTAGGTACTAGGCTATCGGCCTGAGGGCATTTATAAGCCTAGCCAGAGTGTGTCGGCTTTTGCCGCCCCATTGATTAATTAACTGAGCCTCTGTCAAGCAGAGCCAATGAAGTGATCCCAGGGGTTTATTTTCTGTTACCCATCCACTCGTCAAGGTTTCTCTTGAAGAGTGTTAGTGAGGGGCTCTGCCTGATGTAATTTGGAATTTTGTTCCAAAGCATGGGGAGGCTCTGTGACAGGTATCTATCCCTCCAGCATGTTCTATTTATTGTTGTGGCAAGGTTTAGCTCACTAGAGCACGTGGCTCATAATGACTTGGATTTCTTTAGGTGGAGCATGTCCATCAATTCTGAGTTGGACATGGCTTTGCAAGTCAGGCAGAGATCACCTCTGAGTAAGCGATATGCCACTGAGTACAGCTGGAGTTTTTTCAGTCGGGCTGCATAGGACATATGTTTGAGGCCAGTAATCCTCTTGGTGAGGTACTTTTGCAGTCTTTCCAGCTGTTGGAAGTGTCTTGTGAGGTACATCCCAAATGGGGCATTGTACTCTATGATGGGTCTAATGAGTGACGAGTAGAGGGGCACTATAACCTCTTTATTTCTAGATGCGAACCCTTTAGTAATTAGATGGACCACATAGAAGGATTTCCTAACTACTTTGGCAATATGATTGTTAAAGGAGAGATTGCTATCTACCTGGGTCCCCAGATCTCTTATTACCTCTACTGTATTAAGTGGACTGCCACCTATGTGGTAATTCGTGGGTGTTTTGATTCTCCCAAATGGGATGACTATGCATTTTTTGGCATTCAGCTTGAGGTCATGATTTTAACACCAGGTGTTCATCTCGGTAAGGCCCTTTTGGAGGATGTCTGTGTCAGCCAGAGAGTCAATTATGGCTCCCAGTTTGCAGTCATCAGCAAACTTGGTTATCCATAGTCTTCCTGTGTTTGCCTGTACTTCTGAGAAGTATATACCGAACAGTAGGGGTCCCAGGACCAAGCCTTGAGGGACACCACTTGTGACTGGATTAGAGTCGGACCTGGAGCCCGCTATTCTTACCATGTGAGTTCTGTCTGTAAGCCAGTTGGCAACCCATCTCGTGACGTAGGGTTTTATGTTCAGGCTGGTGAGTTTTTCTGTAATTCCCGAGTGGGGAATGGTGTCGAAAGCCTTGGCGAGGTCAAGGTAGGCTGTGTGAACCACCTTTCCCTCGTCTATGGCCTTGGTGACTGTCTTGAAGAAGTCAACCAGGTTTAGTAGGCATGATCTGCCTTAACAAAGCCGAACTGGGTTGGGTCAAGTGTTTGGAGGTTCCCAATGTCTTTGTTAATGAGTTCCATGATGATGCACTCCATAGTCTTGCAGACCAGGCTAGTCAGGCTTATGGGTCGATAGTTACCAGGGTCAGTTGTGGCCCCTCCTTTGTGGAGAATAATAAATGTTGCTGTGCGCCATTCTATGGGCACATAGCCTGTGGAGAGGCTGAGGTTGAACAGTGTGTTTAGGTGGGGGATTAGTTCGTTCTGTAGTTCGTGCAAGACGCAGCCCACTGATGCTGTGTTTTTGGCTTTTGAAAGGGCTGTTTTCACCTGTGCATCTGTGATTTTTGGGACACTACATTTTTCTGGTATTGTTGTGGGCCGTTTTGGAGGTGGGGGGGTGAAGTTTGCACTTAATCTATCTGTCAGGATGTTGGCAATATCAGTGGGTATTTTGCACTAGTTCAGTGCATATCTGCGAGTTGCCACTTAGATTCTTAACATAGCTAAAGAAGGCTTTGTGGTTATCTTTTGAATCCTTGGCTATTTTTCTTTCGAAGTTAGCCGTGGATGATTTCTTGAGGGACCTTAGTTTCTTACTGATACTGATCAGGGATGTCTTTCATTCTTGGGATTTGCTTTTTTTCTGAATTAGATTCCCCCTTCTATTGTATAGCCTGTTTATTGCAGGAGTCCACCAAACTGGTTTCCTTCTCTTAGAGGAGTGATTCTTGGTTTTGCTAGGGATGGCATGATCCATGCATCCTTGTAGGTGCTCATAGAGTGCATTTGTAAAGGTTTCTGCATCTTGGGCAGCGTTATCCTTTAGTTTGGGGGCTGTGAATCTTACCACCTCTGTCTTAAGTAAGGTGAAGTTTGTTTTAGAAAAGTTTTTTACTGTAGTTTCCTTAGTTGGGGGTGGTGGTGGGGTGTGGACATCTAGACTGATTAGTTTATGATCTGATCTAACCAGTGACTGGTTGACCTCCGGTGTGGAACACCTGTCACCCATTGTTGGTGATGACCAGGTCCAATATGTTTTCACCTCTGATAGGGGAGTTTACCAGCTGATCCAGAGTGTTTGAGTTGATGAATTCCAGAAAGCGCTGGACCTGGGAATTTGTACTTGAGCAGTTTTCCCAGTGAATGGTAGGGTAATTGAAATCGCCCAATATCAGGGTGTTCGGTAGGACCTTCATGTTTTCCAGTGTCTCCAGAAAGGTGGAGTGGTGGTCCTGGGTCATGGAGGGTGATCTGTAACAGGCCACAATTTGCAATGCAGATTTGCCCGATGTTAGTTGCCCATGGATGATCTCAGAGGTATCATGCTGTGCCACTAACCTGGAGGTGTAGGTATCCTTGATGAATATGGATACACCCTCTCCTTTTGTGTTTTGGTCCATGTTCTGTGGCCGAAACGTGTGGTATGAGTTGTAGCCCAGTAGTGCTGGGGTTCTCTCTGGAGCCTTGAACCAGGTTTCAGTTACTGAACAGATGTCGATGTTCTCCATACTGAGGAGTGCTTCAAGTGCGTGCATTTTGAGATTTTAACTCCTGGCATTGACTAGCATAACCCTCAGTTTTTTGTTAATTTGTGCTGTTTACAGAGGTGGGTTTGACTTTTGAGCCTTGCTATGGGGGCAGCAAGAGCCTTGGCCAGTATTCGAAAGCCTAGGGATGACAGGTGCAAGCCGCCTCTTGTGAAGCAACATGGCTTGTCGAGCATGTTGTCCCAGGCTGACAGACACTGGATCCCCTTTGAATGACACCAGAAGCTTAGCCAATTGTTGAAACTGATAATTTTTTGCTTTATACTGAGGTATCATTCTTGGTGAGGGCAGGATGCTACTCAGGGTCAGGGTCATACCAGCCTGGACTACATGATCAGAGAGCTCTTCCATCTCTCTTTTCATGTAGTCCAGGGAAGTACATCTCAGATCATTCACACCAACATGAACAATGACAGAGTCATATTTGTACTTGTTCTGGAGTGACTTGAGTGCTTGTGTTATGTGGCGGATTTTGGCTCCCGACAGGCAGCTAACAGTAACCTTCTTCTTGTCCAGCCTAGTGAGTGGCATGTCAGTGTGCCTGACTATAGAGTCACCTATTACTAGTGTGTTAGGTATGTTATTTCACCTTAAGGGCTGTGATTGTGTGGCACACTGATTTTTGTGTTTTATGTGTTGCCTGGTTTGTGACGGGAAGTGCAGGTTGTTTGGGTGTCTGCTTTGGAGGTCTCTGATGCTTTTGCAGATTTTTATTTAGAGCCTCCAAGTATGATTTTGTGTATTTATGTGTATTTTTTGCCAGTGCTGTTTTAGTAGGTCTGTGTGCGGCTGGAATGGTGGTGCAAGTGTTAACCTTCTCTTCTTGACTGTGTTCCAGTCTTGTGTGGAGACAGCTTAGCTTCCAGTTTGGCTGTATAATTGCATCTCTCACATATGTTAGTGTTTTGTAGTAGGAGGAGAGGGTTGTCTGTGTACATGAGGCAGTTGTAACATTGTCTCAGGTTAACCAGATTCACCAGCTGGACTGGAGAGTGCACCTGAAGTTGCCCTTTGGTCATATCTGAATAGTAGGGTGAGCTGCTTAGTCGCTTGGTTGGTGAGGGGTGAATAAAGAGCCTTGCCCTGCTGAGCAATCAGTGTCAGAGTATATTAGTGCTTGTGTTACGTTTGAGCAAGTGCTGGGCTGTAAGATGCTCATTGAGTGCTTAGGTTGAGAATTAGACTATTTTCAAGGGAAAAACTGAAGAGGACACTTAGTGGAGCTGGGAATAATTTAACCGTAGCTAACCGGCACTGTCCGGTGCGCAAAACTGTGCAAACACAGTTTTTATAGTAGGGAAATGAAAGAGAAAGAAATTAGCCCAAAATGGCCAATAAACTACTAACTTCTGGGCTGGAACCACTCCTCCAGGGACAGATAGGTTGCTCAAAGCTCCCCTCTCTCACAGGTGAACAGAGAAACTTCCTTCTATCCAAGTAAGGTATGGGCAACTGAGAAACTAATATCACAGCCCTGAATTCAGCACTAGCCTGAAAACTGGACTATACTAGCTTAGAAAGGCAGGAAACAAGGATTTTTTTGTTTTTGTTTTTTTGAAAAGATAAGGCAAAAACAGTAAAAAAATATACTTAAAACAGCAGTAAATGACTACAAATGATCAGAAAAGGCTATCACACTTTAGTGTGTAGCCTATAACAGTTAAACAAATTATTTAAACAAAAAACAACTTTTTAAAAGTGCAGGCAGTCAAATAAGTACAATATGTGAAAAAAACAAGCTTTTAAATCACAATAAATGCTGGAAAATTTACGTTTAGGCGGAAAACAGTTAAGTACAGCAAGAAAGTACAGGAAAGATGGGAAACAAGCACAGATGTGGTCTTTTAAACCAGAAAGTTGAAAGAGATGGACAAATTGTTCAAATGGTCAATAAACTACAATTTCTGGGCCAAAAAAACTCTCCTCTTGTGGTAGATAGGCTGCCTAATGCTTACCGCTCCCACTGATAAGCTAGAAGGATTTCCTCCAACACAGAAAGGCTTGTGGGGCTCAGAAGCTTATCAACAGTTCTGGATACAGCAACTCTGCATCTGGACTAGACTAGTTATAGGAAAGGTGGGAAACAAGTGCAAGTGCAGCTTTTAAACCAGAACATTGAAAGAGATGGAAAAATACTGCCCAAATCGCCAATAGCTACAATTTCTGGGCCAGGAACCACTCCTCTTGTGGTAGATAGGCTTCCTAATACTTACCACTCCCACTGATAAGCTAGAAGGCTTCCCTCCAACACAGAAAGGCTAGGGGGGCTCAGAAGCTTACAAAGAGTCCTGGATACAGCAAATCTGTACCTGGACTAGACTAGTTACAGGAAAGGCGGGGAACAAGTACAAATGTAGGCTTTTAAGCCGGCAAGTTGAAAGAGATGGAAAACTGCCCAAACAGCCAAATAAACTACAATTTCTGGGCCAAAACTCACTCTTCCTGTGGAAGATAGGCTCTCTAGTGCTTACCACTCCAACTGATAAGCTAGAAGGCTTCCCTCCAACACAGAAAGGCGTGGGGGGCTCAGAAGCTTACTAACAATTCTGCATACAGCAACTCTGTAACTGGACTAGGCTAGTTATAGGAAAGGCGGGAAACAGGCACAAGTGTGGCTTTCAAACCAGAAAGTTGAAAGAGATGGAAAAAAACTGCTCAAACAGCCAGTAGCTACAATTTCTGGGCCAGGGACAACTCCTCCTGTGGTAGATAGGTTACCTAGTGCTTACCACTCCTACTGATAAGCTAGAAGACTTCTCTCCAACACAGAAGGGCTTGGCGGGCTCAGAAGCTTACCAACAGTCCTGGATACAGCAAGTCTGTATCTGGACTTGACTAGTTACAGGAAAGGCAGGAAATAAGCTTAGAATTTGTTTTTTTTTTTTTTTTTTTACAGAAAAGCAGCTAAAACAGCAGTAAATACAAATCAAATTGTAGTGCAGGTCAGCACACCCGAGTGTGTAGCAACACTACGGCAAATACAGTTCAAATAAATGCAATTAAATTAACAAATGACTAAAAAACAAGTGCAGAAGGCAGTAAATTAGAAGGCTACTAGCAAGCAGTAATAAGTGCAGAGTAACAGCGACTGAACTGATAACAGAACACAGAAGTGCAACTAAGACAGTTACAGTAAGAGCAGCTGAATAATATATATATATATATATATATATATATATATATATATATATATATATATATATATTATTTTTTTTTTTTTTGAGGGAGGGAACAGAGCAGGATTAAGAGGCTACAGGGGTTGTCCTTCCCAAATGCTCTCTTTGTACACAAATGCTCTCTTTGTACACAGTAGGAGTGCCTGATCTCAGAATATGATCTCACTGCACTCAGTTGAGTGAGCAAATAATATGGGCCCAGAAGGAGTATCCAAATATAAATCTACAAGAGGGGTGGGCAATTTCAAAGCCACCAACATTAACACCAAAACAAGAACAGGGAGGGTAGGTGGGGAACTAACTGTAGAGAGACAGCCACAACTGCAGTTTAGTTAATATTCAGTGAAAAACACAAATAAATAAATTAAATACAGTACTATATGCAAAAGAGCAGATAAAAGTGTACTTAAATTCACTTATACGTCCAGCTGATTTGAGGTAGATGTTAGCTGGCCAAAGCTATGACTTTCTTATATCTGGCTTTCTGTTTTATGGACTGACAGCCTTACAGAACTATCTTCAAGTTTATAGAGCTGAGTATATTTTCTGTGTTATTCTGTATTATAGAGCTAAATTGTCTGCTTGATATCTGTGTCTTACTGCTCTGCAAATCTATAGAAAACAGTATATATATTTTTTTATAATTTGCACATTCCTTACATCTGTGTTGAAACTGTTCCCGCACCCCCCCTCATTTCCTGCCTTGTCTTTCAGATGATATAATTTAGCTAGTGCTGTGTCTCCTTTTAATTAACAACCTGTATTCAAACTGGAACCTTAGTTTGAGAGACAACCTTAAAGAACTATCTTCAAGTTTATAGAGCTGAGTATATTTTCTGTGTTATTCTGTATTATAGAGCTAAATTGTCTGCTTGATATCTGTGTCTTACTGCTCTGCAAATCTATAGAAAACAGTATATATATATTTTTATAATTTGCACATTCCTTACATCTGTGTTGAAACTGTTCCCCCACCCCCCTCATTTCCTGCCTTCTCTTTCAGCTGATATAATTTAGCTAGTGCTATGTCTCCTTTTAATTAACAACCTGTATTCAAACTGGAACCTTAGTTTGAGAGACAGCCTTACAGAACTATCTTCAAGTTTATAGAGCTGAGTATATTTTCTGTGTTATTCTGTATTATAGAGCTATATTGTCTGCTTGATATCTGTGTCTTACTGCTCTGCAAATCTATAGAAAACAGTATATATATTTTTTATAATTTGCACATTCCTTACATCTGTGTTGAAACTGTTCCCCACCCCCTCATTTCCTGCCTTGTCTTTCAGCTGATATAATTTAGCTAGTGATGTGTCTCCTTTTAATTAACAACCTGTATTCAAACTGGAACCTTAGTTTGAGAGACAGCCTTACAGAACTATCTTCAAGTTTATAGAGCTGAGTATATTTTCTGTGTTATTCTGTATTATAGAGCTAAATTGTCTGCTTGATATCTGTGTCTTACTGCTCTACAAATCTATAGAAAACAGTATATATATTTTTTATAATTTGCACATTCCTTACATCTGTGTTGAAACTGTCCCCCACCCCTCATTTCCTGCCTTGTCTTTCAGCTGATATAATTTAGCTAGTGCTGTGTCTCCTTTTAATTAACAACCTGTATTCAAACTGGAACCTTAGTTTGAGAGACAGCCTTACAGAACTATCTTCAAGTTTATAGAGCTGAGTATATTTTCTGTGTAATTCTGTATTATAGAGCTAAATTGTCTGCTTGATATATGTGTCTTACTGCTCTGCAAATCTATAGAAAACAGTATATATATTTTTTTTATAATTTGCACATTCCTTACATCTGTGTTGAAGGAATATTTAACTGAACTGGCAGTTTCAACTCTGCTCTTCAGTTATTCCCCACCCACCCTCCCTGTTTTTGTTTTGGTTTTGGTGTTAATCTTAGTGGCCTTGAAACTGCCCGCCCCTCAGCCAGCCTCTGGGCCCATCTCATTTGCTCACTCAACTGAATGCAGTGAGATCATATTCTGATTTCAGGCACTCATACTGTGTACAAAGAGAGCATCTGGGAATCAGACAAAAAAAAAATTAAGCTTATTTCCTGCCTTTCCTGTTAAGTGGTATAGACTATTTGTAGGCTTCTGAGCCCCCAAGCCCTTCTGTGTTTGAGGGAAGCCTTCTAGCTTGTTTTTTTTTCTTATAACTAGCCAGTTTTCTAGTTTCAGCACTCAAATCTGTTTCTTTGATCTCAGCACTTGTTCAGATTAACAATAAAAAAAAAAAAAAAAAAAAAAAAAATTAATCTGCTTTTACTGTACTTGTGTTTCTACCTACTTCATTTTACTTTTGCATCATCTTAAAAATACTCAATTGTATTTATTACTGCTTGGTGTAACTCATTCTAAGCCTTTTGGTTTAAACACTTGGGCTTCGGACCAGTTGTTTTGCACTGAGAGGGTTTGTGGTCTGCACTGTTGTGGCAGAACAGGTAGCTTACATCCTTCTAGGTTGGGAACTGCTGATTGAGGACTCAGTGTCTGTTATTCTAAAATTGTATTAATTCTGGTTTAAGCACTTGGGCTTTCAGGCCAGTTATATTACATTAAGAGGGTTCGTGGTCTGCACTCTTATGGGAGGAGAGGCTGGACTCTGCCCTTCTGAGCTGGGAATTTCTGGTTAAAGGCTTATAGTGCATGCATATCTGAACTGCCTCTTACTGAAGTTGGTGCGCCTTGTTTGCTGTGGCATAGACTGGATTCGGGCCTGCTGGATCTAGCTTTGCTTGTGTAACTTGAGCACTAATCCAGACATTCTCTAAAGTATTCAATTGTATTTATTACTGCTTGGTTGTAACTTGATTAAGTGTAGCTATCATTCTAAGTCTTTTGGATTAAGCACTTGGGTTTCAGACCAGTTGTTTTACATTAGGAAGGTTTGTGGCAAGCACTGTGGTGGCAGGACATGTAGCTTTCATCCTTCTAAGTTGGGAACTGCTGATTGAGAGCCCAGTGTCCAAGTGTATTAGTTCTGGTTTTAGCACTTGGGCTTCAGGCCAGTTATTTTACATTAAGAAGGTTCGTGGTCTACACTCTTGTGGGAGAAGAGGCTGGACTCTGCCCTTCTGAGCTGGGAATTTCTGGTTAAAGGTTTATAGTGCCTGAATATTTGAACTGTATCTTACTGAAATTGGTACACCTTGTTTGCTGTAGCATAGACTAGATCCAGGCCTGCTGAATCTTGCTTTGTTTATATGCTTGTTGTTTGTTTGCTTGTTATTTCCCTGGAACGCTAATTCCACCTAATACCGGGCTTCTCAACGCTTCTGTGGATCACTAGTGATATCTGCATTGCTTACTGTACTTATTTCCTTGTTTCACTTGAAAGAAAGTTACTGTTTGTCGTTTTTGCATTTAATTACTTAACACATTGCACTCAAGTTACCTGGCACTTACTCACTAAAGCAATTACATAAGTCAGCACTAAAAATTAAAAGCACTACATCCTCACTCCTCACTGGCCCTTGTTTTCAATTATTAAGGAATTCTCAATATTATTCTAGCATGTCCAAAGGTCAGTTGTCATTCTCCGGTCCAGCTGGTGAATCTGGGAATCTTGAGGCAATGTTATAACTGCCTCATGTACACAGACAACCCTCTCCTCCTCCCACATAACACAAATACTTGCGAGAGATGCAGCTATTTAGCCAAACTGGAGGCTGAGCTCTCTCAACTCAGGACTGGCAAGACCAGACAGGAGGAGAAGACAACTGCACACACCACAAAACCAGCCTCACATAATGCTACAACACCACTGAATCAAACACATAAACAAACAAAGACATACTCGGAGGCTCTGAGTAAAAATTTACCTAAACAGCAGAGGCCTCCAAGGCAGACACCCAAACAACTGCTACCTCAAGACACCCCACAAGCAACACATAAACCACAAAATCAGTGTGCAAAGCAGTCACAGCCCTTAAGGCCAAATACAACACCAAACATACTTGACATAGGTGACTCCATAGTCAGACACACTGACGTCCCACTCACCAGGCTGAACAAGGAGAGGGTCACAGTAAGCTGCCTATCGGGCGCTAGAATCCGCCACATAACACAAGCACTCAGGTCACTCCACGGCAAGTACAAATATGACACAGTCATTGTCCATGCTGGTGTGAACGACCTGAGACATACCTCCCTGGACTACATGAAAAGAGACATAGAGGAGCTCTCTGATTATGTAGCCCAGGCAGTTATGACCCTGACCCTGAGCAGTATCCTTCCTTCACCAAGAATGATGCCACAATATAGAGACAAGATGATCAGCTTTAACAATTGGCTTAATGTCTGGTGTCATTCAAAGGGGATCCAGTGTCTGTCTGCCTGGGATGACGTGCTTGACAAGCCACGCTGCTTCACAAGGGACGGCTTGCACCTGTCACCCCTGGGATTCTGGATATTGGCTAAGGCTCTTGCCACCCCCATAGTGCCTTTTTTAGGCAAGGCTCAAATTCTAAACCTACCACCCTAGAAAACAAAAATGGGAAGAAACTGAGGGTAATGCTGCTCAATGCCATAAGTCTAAATCTCAAAATGCACGCACTCGAGGCCCTTCTCAGTATGGAGAACATCGATGTCTGTGCTGTAACTGAAACCTGGTTCAAGGCTCCTGAGAGCACCCCGGCACTATTAGGTTTTACCTCATATCATGCGTTCCGGCCCCAAAACCCAGACCACACCACAAAAGGAGGGGGTGTATCTATATTCATAAAGGATACCCACACCTCCAGGTTGGTGGCAACGCATGAAGCTTCGAAACCATCCAGGTGCAACTAACCATAGGCAAAACTGCTCTACAAATTGTAGCATACTACAGGCCACCCTCTCAAACTCAGGAACCCCACACAGCCTTCCTGAAGACACTGGAGGGTATAAATGTATCTCCAAACACCATCATATTGGGTGACTTCAACTACCCGAATATAGACTGGGAACATTACTCAAGCCCTAACTTTCTAGCCCAACGGTTCCTGGAGTTCATAAATTCAAATGCCATGGAACAGCTAGTCACTGTTCCCATGAGAGGAGAAAATATACTAGATCTCATTATCACAAACATGGGGACAAAATGCTCCACACCGGAAGTATGTCCCTCATTGGTGAGATCTGATCATAAACTAATCTCACTGGAAATCCACATCCCGCCCCCACCCCAAACAAAAAAGACCACAGTGAAGAACTTCTCTAAAGCAAACTTCACACTACTCAAGACTGGCTTGGTATCCTTCAAGGCCCCTGAGCCAGTGGAAACCACAACCCAAGCTGCAGAAGCCCTTACAAATGCCTTCTATGAACACCTCCAGGACTGCATGGATCAGGCAATCCCAAATAAAACCAAGACTGTTTCCACAAAGGGCAAACATCCAGTCTGGTGGACCCCAGCCATTAACAAACTTTGCAATATGAGGAGAAAGCTATTACATGATAGAACAAAATCCATAAAAGGGAAGTCACCCCTGATCATTATTAGTAAAAAAATATGAGCACTCATAAAATCAACTAAGGCCAATTTTGAGAGAAAAATTGCCATGGATTCAAAGGACAATCATAAGGCCTTTTTCAGCTATGTTAGGAACCTGGGTGGAAACTCCCAGATATGCTCAGAATTAGTCCAAAATGATACAAAAATCACTGAACCCACAGACATTGCCAACATACTGGCAGACAGGTTCAGTGCAAACCCTCCCCCCCTAAAGGAGAGATAACTATCCCAGCGGAGTGTAGCCTCCCAGACATTTCAAATGCGCAGGTGAAAGCTGCTCTCTCTAAAGCTAAAAACACAGCATGAATGGGACAGGATGGTGTCCCCGGATGTGTGCTACACGAGTTAAATGAGGAATTAAACCCGCACATAAGGCAGCTGTTTAATCTCAGCCTTACCACAGGATACGTGCCCAAGGAGTGGCGTACGGCAAGTGTGGTCCCATTCCACAAAGGCGGTGCCTCTACGGAGCCTGGCAATTACTGCCCCATAAGCTTAACAAGTCTAGTCTGCAAAGCTATGGAGGGGATCATAATGGAGCTCATAAACAAAGATATAGGGGACTTGCAGACATTGGACCCGACCCAGTTTGGCTTCGTCAAGGGCAGATCATGCCTTTTGAACTTGGTCGACTTCTTCGAAACAGTCACCAAGGCCATTGATGAGGGAAAGGCAGTCCATACAGCCTACCTTAACCTTGCAAAGGCTTTCGACACAATACCCCACTCGGGTATTGTAGAAAAACTTACCAGCTTAAATGTAAACCCATATGTCACAAGATGGGTTGCAAACTGGCTTAAGGACAGAACCCACAGGGTTAGAGTTGCTGGCGCTATGTCTGACTCCAAGCTGGTCACAAGTGGTGTCCCACAGGGCTCGGTCCTTGGCCCTCTGTTGTTCGGCATCTACTTCTCAGAAATACAGGCCAACATGGGAGGACTTTGGCTGACAAAGTTTGCAGACGACTGCAAACTGGGCGCCATAGTGGAAAGTGCATCGGACACGGATATCCTTCAGAAGGGACTCACGGAAACAGATAGCTGGTGCCAGAGCCATGGCCTGAAGTTAAACGCCAAAAAATGTATAGTCATACCCTTCGGGAAAAACAAGGTAACCCCAAGCTACGATATAGGTGGCAATCCACTAAGCACAGAAGAGGATATCAGGGACCTGGGGATCCAGGTTGACAGTGGCCTTTCTTTTGACACTCACGTTGCTAAAGTGCTTAGAAAGACTTTCTACATTGCCCACCTGATCATGAAGGGATTCACATCCAGATCTAGTGAGGTCATTGTTCCCCTGTACTATTCACTTATCAGACCAATGATCGAGTACAATGCCCCATTCGGGATGTATCTCACCCGACATCTGCAGCAATTGGAGAGACCCCAAAAGTTCCTCACCAAAAGGATAAAGGGACTCCAAAATCTGTCATATGCTGCCAGATTGAAGAAACTCCAGCTCTATTCTGTCGCATACCGTCTGCTCAGAGGTGACATGTGCCTGACATACAAGGCCATGTCCAACCTGGAATTAATGGACATGCTCCACCTCAAAAAATCCAAATCCACCAAAACCACTAGAGCAAGTGACTTAAACCTTAGCACGGATATAAATAGGACGTGCTGGAGGGATAGATTTATCACTCACAGACTCCCTATGCTGTGGAATAAAATCCTGGTCCATGTGAGGCAGAACACCTCGCTGGCTCTGTTCAAGAGAAATCTTGACCTGTGGATGGGAGATCATAGGTTTATCCCGGGAATTATCTCTGTGTCACTGCTGGACAGAGGCACAACAAACTAATGGGCACAGTATTTTTTCATATAAGGGGTGGCGTAAGCCACAAAACTTTAGGCTAGGCTTATAAATGCCTTAGGGCAGATAGCCTAGTATAAACCTATGAACCTATGAACCTATGAACTGTTCCCCCACCCTCCCTTATTTCCTGCCTTGTCTTTCAGCTGATATAATTTAGCTAGTGCTGTGTCTCCTTTTAATTAACAACCTGTATTCAAACTGGAACCTTAGTTTGAGAGACAGCCTTACAGAACTATCTTCAAGTTTATAGAGCTGAGTATATTTTCTGTGTTATTCTGTATTATAGAGCTAAATTGTCTGCTTGATATCTGTGTCTTACTGCTCTGCAAATCTATAGAAAACAGTATATATATTTTTTTATAATTTGCACATTCCTTACATCTGTGTTGCAACTGTTCCCCACCCCCTCATTTCCTGCCTTGTCTTTCAGCTGATATAATTTAGCTAGTGCTGTGTCTCCTTTTAATTAACAACCTGTATTCAAACTGGAACCTTAGTTTGAGAGACAGCCTTACAGAACTATCTTCAAGTTTATAGAGCTGAGTATATTTTCTGTGTTATTCTATATTATAGAGCTAAATTGTCTGCTTGATATCTGTGTCTTACTGCTCTGCAAATCTATAGAAAACAGTATATATATTTTTTTATAATTTGCACATTCCTTACATCTGTGTTGAAACTGTTCCCCCACCCCACCTCATTTCCTGCCTTGTCTTTCAGCTGATATAATTTAGCTAGTGCTGTGTCTCCTTTTAATTAACAACCTGTATTCAAACTGGAACCTTAGTTTGAGAGACAGCCTTACAGAACTATCTTCAAGTTTATAGAGCTGAGTATATTTTCTGTGTTATTCTGTATTATAGAGCTAAATTGTCTGCTTGATATCTGTGTCTTACTGCTCTGCAAATCTATAGAAAACAGTATATATATATATATATATATATATATATATATATATATATATATATATTTTTATAATTTGCACATTCCTTACATCTGTGTTGAAACTGTTCCCCACCCCCTCATATCCTGCCTTGTCTTTCAGCTGATATAATTTAGCTAGTGCTGTGTCTCCTTTTAATTAACAACCTGTATTCAAACTGGAACCTTAGTTTGAGAGACAGCCTTACAGAACTATCTTCAAGTTTATAGAGCTGAGTATATTTTCTGTGTTATTCTGTATTATAGAGCTAAATTGTCTGCTTGATATCTGTGTCTTACTGCTCTGCAAATCTATAGAAAACAGTATATATATTTTTTATAATTTGCACATTCCTTACATCTGTGTTGAAACTGTTCCCCCACCCCCCTCATTTCCTGCCTTGTCTTTCAGCTGATATAATATAGCTAGTGCTGTTTCTCCTTTTAATTAACAACCTGTATTCAAACTGGAACCTTAGTTTGAGAGACAGCCTTACAGAACTATCTTCAAGTTTATAGAGCTGAGTATATTTTCTGTGTTATTCTGTATTATAGAGCTAAATTCTCTGCTTGATATCTGTGTCTTACTGCTCTGCAAATCTATAGAAAACAGTATATATATTTTTTTATAATTTGCACATTCCTTACATCTGTGTTGAAACTGTGCCCCCACCCCCCACCCATTTCCTGCCTTGTCTTTCAGCTGATATAATTTAGCTAGTGCTGTTTCTCCTTTTAATTAACAACCTGTATTCAAACTGGAACCTTAGTTTAAGAGACAGCCTTACAGAACTATCTTCAAGTTTATAGAGCTGAGTATATTTTCTGTGTTATTCTATATTATAGAGCTAAATTGTCTGCTTGATATCTGTGTCTTACTGCTCTGCAAATCTATAGAAAACAGTATATATATTTTTTTATAATTTGCACATTCCTTACATCTGTGTTGAAACTGTTCCCCCACCCCGCCTCCCTATTCTTGGTTGTAGTTTAAATTTGGTGGCTTTTGCAGTGCCCGCCCCACTGTAGATTTGATCTAAGACACTCCCCCAGGACATCTCTTTACCGCATTCTACCTAATAAACCCTTTCTGTACTTGCTTTTAGTCCTTTTTAATTTAATTACATTTTTTCAAACTGTGTGTGGACTAATATTGCTACATATTCAAGTGTGCCAGCTTGCACTGCATGAGAATTGTATTTACTACTGCTTTTGCTACTTTTCTAAGAAAAAAAAAAAAAATCTTCTGCTTTTACTGTACTTGTGTTTCTTCCTACTTTATTTTGCTTTTCCGTCATCTTAAACATTCTCAATTGTATTTATTACTGCTTGGTGTAACTCATTCTAAGCCTTTTATTTTAAACACTTGGGCTTCGGACCAGTTGTTTTACATTGAGAGGGTTTGTGGTCTGCACTGTAGTGGCAGAACAGGTAGCTTACTTCCTTCTAAGTTGGGAACTGCTGATTGAGGGCTCAGTGTCTGTTATTCTAAAAATATATTAATTCTGGTTTAAGCACTTGGGCTTTCAGGCCAGTTATTTTACATTAAGAGGGTTTCGTGGTCTGCACTCTTGTGGGAGGATAGGCTGGACTCTGCCCTTCTGAGCTGGGAATTTCTGGTTGAAGGCTTATAGTGCATGCATATCTGAATTTCTTCATTTCTGAAATTGGTATACCTTGTTTGCTATAGCATAGACTAGATCCAGGCCTGCTGAATCTAGCTTTGTTTGTATAACTTGAGCACTAATCCAGGCATTATTTAAAGTATTCAGTTGTATTTATTACTGCTTGGTAGTAACTTGGTTAAAGTGTAGCTATCATTCTAAGTCTTTTGGATTACGCACTTGGGCTTCAGACCAGTTGTTCTACATTAGGAAGGTTTGTGGCATGCACTGTGGTGGCAGGACAGGTAGCTTTCATCCTTCTAAGTTGGGAACAGCTGATTGAGAGCTCAGTGTCTGTTATTCTTAAAGTGTATTAGCTCTGGTTTAAGCACTTGGGCTTCAGGCCAGTTACTTTACATTAAGAAGGTTCGTGGTCTGCACTCTTTTGGGAGGAGAGGCTTTACTATGCCCTTCTGAGCTGGGAATTTCTGGTTAAAGGTTTATAGTGCTTGAATATTTGAACTGTATCTTACTGAAATTGGTACACCTTGTTTGCTGTAGCATAGACTAGATCCAGGCCTGCTGAATCTAGCTTTGTTTGTATGCTTGTTATTTCCCTGGAATGCTAATTCCACCTAAAACGCGGCTTCTCAGCGCTTCTGTGGATCCCTAGTGATATCTGCATTGCTTACTGTACTTATTTCCTTGCTTCGCTTGAAAGAAAGTTACTGTTTGTCGTTCTTGCATTTAAGTTACCTGTAACACATTGCACTTGTTACCTGGCACTTGCTCACTAAAGCAATTATAAGTCAGCACTAAAAATTAAAAGCGCTACACCCTCGCTCCCCAATGGCCCTTGTTTTCAATTATAAAGGAATTCCCAATATTATTCTAGCATGTCCAAAAGTCAGTTGTCAATCTCCTCTCCGGTCCAGCTGGTGAATATGGGAATCTTGAGGCAATGTTACAACTGCCTCATGTACACAGACAACCCTCTCCTCCTCCCAACAAATTCCAACACATGTGAGAGATGCAACCATATAGCCAAACTGGAGGCTAAGCTCTCTCAACTCAGTACTGGCATAACCAGTCAGGAGGAGAAGGAAACCACACTCACTACAATTCCAGTCTCACATAGACCTACCACGACAGCAAACCAAACACATAATCACACAAAAACATACTCGGAAGCTCTAAATAAAGATCTGCCTAAGCAGCAGAGACCTAAAAAGCAGACACACAAGCAACCGCTACCCCAAAACAAAACACGTGCAACACATATCTCACAAAGCCAGTGTGCCGAACAGTCACAGCCCTTAAGGCTAAACAACACACCTGATACACTTGTAATAGGTGACTCTATCGTCAGGCACACTGACGTCCCGCTCACCAGGCTGAACAAGGAGAAGGTCATGGTGAGCAGCCTGTCTGGCGCTAGGATCTGCCACATAACACAAGCACTCAGGTCACTCCAAGGCAAGTACAAATATGACTCAGTCATTGTCCATGCTGGTGTGAATGACCTGAGACGTACCTCCCTGGACTACATGAAAAGAGACATAGAGGAGCTCTCTGAGCATGTAGCCCAGGCTGGTATGACCCTGACCTTGAGTAGCATCTTACCCTCACCAAGAATGATGCCACAATATGAAGACAAGATGATCAATTTCAACAATTGGCTTAAGTATTGGTGCCATTCGAAGGGGGTCCAATGCCTCTCAGCTTGGGATGACGGGATGGCTTGCACCTGTCACCCCTGGGCTTTCGGATACTGGCAAAGGCTCTTGCTACCCCCATAGTGCCTTTTTTAGGCAGGGCTCAAAAGACAAACCCACCTCCATAGGTATCACAAGGGATAAGAAACTAAGAGTAATGCTACTCAACTCTAGAAGTCTAAACCTCAAGATGCACGCACTCAAAACTCTCCTTAGCATGGAGAACATCGATATCTGTGCAGTAACAGAAACCTGGTTCAGGACTCCTGAGAGCACCCCAGCACTACCAGGTTATACCTCATACCATGCTTTTCGGCCCCAAAACTTAGACCGAACCACAAAAGGAGGGGGAGTATCGATATTCATCAAAGATACCCACACCTCCAGGTTGGTGGCAAAGCACGAAGCATCAGAGACTATCCATGTGCAACTAACAGTGGGTAAAACTGCCTTCCAGTTTATAGCCTGCTACAGTCCACCCTCCCAAACCCAGGAACCTCACTCGGCCTTCCTGAGAACACTGGAAAATATGAAGGTCTCTCCAAACACCATTATATTGGGAGACTTCAACTACCCAAACATAGATTGGGAGCATTACTCTAGCTCCAACACCCTTGCCCAAAGGTTCCTAGAATTCATAAACTCAAATGCTATGGAACAACTTGTTACCACTCCCACAAGAGGGGAAAACATACTGGACCTGATCATCATCAACATGGGGACTCTATGCTCCAGACCAGAAGTGTATCCCTCACTGGTAAGATCAGACCATAAACTGATCTCACTGGATATTCACATCCCGACCCCACCCCCTGCCCAGAAAACCACAGTGAAAAACTTCTCTAAAGCAAATTTCACACTCCTCAAAACTGAGGTGGAATCCTTCAAAGCCCCCGGGCCTGTGGAAAATACGTCCCAGACCGCCGAATCCTTTATAAATGCATTCTATGAACACCTTCAGGAATGCATGGATCATGCAATCCCAAATAAAACCAAGACCCAATCCTCCAAAGGCAGACGACCTGTCTGGTGGACCCCAGCCATAAACAAACTATACAATAGAAGGAGGAAACTACTACATGATAGAGCAAAATCCCAAAAAGGGAAGGCATCTCTGATCAGTATTAGCAAAAAACTAAGGGCACTCATAAAATCGTCAAAGGCCAGCTTTGAGAGAAAAATTGCATGGGACACTAAGGATAATCACAAGGCTTTCTTTAGTTATGTTAGGAACCTGGGTGGGAATTCCCAGATATGCTCAGAATTAGTCCAAAATGACAAAAAATGCACTGATCCCACAGACATTGCCAACATCCTAGCTGACAGGTTCAGTGCAAACTTCTCCCCCCCCCTCCACCAAAAGGGCAAATATCTATCCCAGCAGAGTGCTGCCCCCCTGACATTTCAGATGCTCAGGTGGGAGCCGCCCTCTCCAAAGCAAAAAACACAGCATCAATGGGACCAGACGGTGTCCCAGGCTGCGTCCTACATGAACTCCAAGAAGAGCTAAACCCAAACATAAAACTACTGTTCAAGCTCAGTCTTACTACAGGATATGTACCCAAAGAGTGGCGTACTCAACAGTGGTCCCTCTCCACAAAGGTGGTGCCTCAACGGATCCTGGAAACTATCGCCCCATAAGCCTGACTAGCTTGGTCTGCAAAGCTATGGAAAGGATCACCATGGACCTCATAAATAAAGATATTGGGGACCTACAGACACTGGATCCTACCCAGTTTGGCTTTGTTAAGGGCAGATCCTGCCTCTTAAACCTGGTTGACTTCTTTGAAACAGTCACCAAGGCCATTGATGAAGGGAAGGTGGTCCACACTGCCTATCTGGACCTCGCAAAAGCCTTCGATACAATACCCCACTCGGGCATTATAGATAAGCTCACCAGCTTAAATATAAACCCCTATGTCACTAGATGGGTTGCAAACTGGCTCAAGGACAGAACCCACATGGTTAGAATTGCTGGAGCCATGTCAGACTCCAAACCAGTTACAAGTGGCGTCCCACAAGGCTCAGTCCTGGGGCCTCTCTTGTTTGGTATATATTTCTCGGAGGTACAGGCCAACACGGAAGGACTGTGGCTGACCCAGTTCGCAGATGACTGCAAACTGGCTGCCATAATCGACTCTCCAGCTGACACAAGCATCCTCCAAAAGGGCCTCATAGAAACAGACAACTGGTGCCAGAGCCATGGCCTCAAGCTAAACGCCAAAAAGTGTATAGTCATCCCCTTTGGCAAAAACAAAGTGCCCACAAATTACCACATAGGTGGTAATCCATTAAGTACAGAAGAAGTAATTAGGGACCTGGGGACCCAAGTTGATAGCAATCTCTCATTTGACAACCACGTGGCCAAAGTGGTTAGAAAAACATTTTATATAGCCCACCTAATCATGAAGGGATTCACATCTAGATTAGGGAGGTCATCGTGCCTCTTTACTCATCCCTCATCAGGCCCATAATCGAGTACAATGCCCCTTTTGGGATGTACCTTACCAAACACCTGCAGCAACTGGAAAGACCCCAAAAGTACCTCACCAAGAGGATCAAAGGGCTCAAACAGATGCCATATGCTGCCCGGTTAAAGAAACTCCAGCTCTACTCAGTGGAATACCGCCTGCTCAGAGGTGACCTGTGCCTGACGTATAAGGCCATGTCCAACCCGGAATTAAGGGACATGCTGCACCTCAAAAAATCCAAATCCCATCGAGCTACACGCTCGAGAGACTTGAACCTCAGCACTGAAATAAATAGGACATGCTGGAGGGACAGATTCATAACCCAGAGGCTCCCTTCACTCTGGAATAAAATCCCAGTCCAGGTTAGGCAGAGTCCCTCACTGACTCTCTTCAAGAGGAATTTTGATGAGTGGATTGGAGATCGCAGGTTTATCCCGGGTATCACTTCTGTGTCACTGTTAGACAGAGGCACAGTATACTAACCTCGAAAAAGGGCATAGCAAAATTAATTTAAAATGGGTGGCGAAAGCCAAACACACTCTGGCTAGGCTTATAAATGCCCTAGGGCAGATAGCCTAGTATGAACCTATGAACCTATGACTGTGCCAATACAGAGTTTGATACACGGTCAGCAATGAATATTTGTTGCTGGTAGACAGACCTTTTGTCAATGTTTTGAAACTGACTTTGTTGAAGTGAAGGGCACAACAAGAGAAGGATCTTTCAGTTGTAGTGAATACAGACCCAAAGAAAGCCTCTGACTGGGTCACATGGAACTATCTAAATAGTTTTGGGTTTATGGAAGAATTAATGGGCTAGTGAGAAAGCTGTATGATAAGCTAGACATGAAAAACATGATGGTATGTTATTATTCTTAAAAATATATAATGGAATTAGGCAAGGGTGCCTGTTGTTGCCATAGTTGATTGTGTGTTTGGAGCCATTTGTTGCATTTGTGAGGCCATCAGACGTAAAGTGCTTCAATGTGTTTATAATAGCAAACACAAGAATTAAAGGATTAGTGTACTGTCTTCATGTAGTTCTGCAAGGAAATCATAAACGCTATCTTAAGGCCATTTATTAAGAAATCCCAATTGTAAACTTTGTGTTTCTTTGTCTTATGCTTCAAGGAAATGATTTCCTCAAGCCAGCAATACTGATGTTAAAATAGTTCTAAGAATGGAATTCCATTGCAGAATATCCACCATACAGATATTATATTAAGTAGAATATATGTTACTTTAGAATGTAATATCTGCCATGTTGTCTATTTAGTTTGATTTTAAGACTGTAATCATGTCTCCAAGAAAAACGTGTATGTTTTATATACAAATTCAATATATGTAATTTTTCAGAATATGCTATATTATAGCAAAAATGAATTTATTTTAGCATAACATTTCCTGACTTGTTCCAGCTCTGTTATTTGTTGAGGATTATAAATACAAAATAATGGCACATATGTTCATATGTTTAGACTGAATGTTTAGGCTATTTGGCCATCAAAGAACACTGATTCCACAATAGATGCCATGTAAACCTTACAACCTGCCCAAATATCCAGGTTTTTCTTAAAACTACCCAAACTATTTAAACTACATAAGCTTATAGGGAGATTTTTCTTAAGTCTTGTCATTTTAACAGCAATAGACTGATCTCTGATTTTAAGATTTCCCTTTTTAGTACAAATATAATGTTCTTATGTTTGTATACTTTAGTACATCTATTAACATCGATGCTGTACATAGTTTGTAATATGCAGCCGTGAAGGATCTTATGTGCTAATAACTTTCCACATATATACCTATAACAGAGACTATACAAATTTAACAAATTAAACCAAAGGCCATCATCCATAAATCTATATTTTTCTGTTCTTTTTTATATCTCCTTTGGATGCCTTCAATTTTTTCAATTGCCCTTGAGTATAAATTAAAAAAATGTTATTGTATTCCAGTAATGGTCTTATATAAGATTTAAATATCAAAGTTAATACATGCTCGTTCCTAGCAGATAATCTACTTAGCAGATACCCCATATATTTGGTTCCTTTACAGAAATTTGATCTACATATGTGTTAAAGGACAACTTTGATGTGATAAGTATACCCAAGTCTTTATGCTTCTGTACCTCATGTAGTGGGGATGACCAAATATTCATGAAGCCTTGGGCATCTGTTTGAAAAATACATTATCTTACACTTGCTTAGACTAAACATTAAACCTGTTTCCAGCACCCAACAACTAAGAGACTGTAAATAATTATTTAACTCATTTACATCAGAGGGATTTCGAATTGAGAAACTAATCTTGTAATCATCAGCCTACCTGTAAACCCCAAATTTATCACTCTTGGGTAGTGTAGCACACCCCATATTAAACAAGACTGGTCCCAAGACAGAACCATGAGGTACTCTAACTTGTGAATAATCATAATAAGAATGTTGTATTCCTCCACATTGCTGTCTTCCATGTAACCAGTTACCAATCTAGTTTATAATGTATGGATTAACTGTATATTCCTGTAAACAGTTAATAAAAACCATGTGAGGTAAACTGGCAAAAGCTTTCACAAGATCCAGAAAAATAACCCCAGGGTATAGGTTCAGATCTAAGACCAAATTTATCTGTTCATAAAAGCTAATAAAGTTCCTAAGACTAGACAGCACTTTTATGAAACCATGTTGATTAATATCAAGGATGTCTATGTTTTCTTCTGATTTCTCAATAAGATATAACAGGCATCTCTCAAGATATTTTCCCAATAAGGAAGTTATACAGATAGGTCTAAAATCACCCACCTAGACCTTTGAGCCATCTTTATGAAATGGAGTTACACAGGACAGTTTCCAGACTTCTGCAAGAGTTCCTGAATCTAACAGTTTATTAAATATTAAACTTAAGGTGGTAAATTGTAGTTTTTACAGAATTCAACAACTGACTTGGGAACACATCAGGGCCCACTGAAGTAATGGATTTTAACTTGGCAAATGCACTGGTAATATTTGTTCCTGTAGACATCATTCTTATCTGTATTATCTCACCAAATCCTTGAGAAGAATAAATTAAATGCATTGGCAATTTTACTAGGCTCAGTAATTGTCACACCATTAATAAACAACATCAGTAATGTAAAAGTATTGATATTAATTTCATTTATATAATTATAAAAAAGCTTTTTATATGACATATTACTAATTAATTCATTCTCAAAATGTATTTTGCAGTTAGCAATTCCCTTTTTCATTTTCTTACATATTTTCTTACATGATACATTAAATTTCTTTCTGTTCATATTCGAAGGGAACCTTACTAAAGTTTTTAAGCTCCAGTTCCTCCTCAGGCACAATCTCAAAATTTATTTGTTCCACCAAAGTGAGAAAGTGGAATTGTTTCTTTTTGTTTGTTTGTTTGTTTTACTATAATAGTAACCCCCTCCTAAAGCAGCATCTCCAAAACACTAAATCCATAGCAGCTATCTGATCTACCAACTACAGTCATCCAATCACATCTCATATAATGCTCAGGAAACTTTCTATATTCATATGTTTTTAAATATATAGTTGCAATTAATGAATTTTCAAGAGCAAATGTGAGAGGGTTATGGACTGATGACTCTAATCGTGAGAGTATCTGTATGGATTGAACTTTAGTCGGTGCATTAGTCAATATAAAGTCCAAGATATTTTTCCGCTGGTACTGAATTTTACCAATTGAGTTATTCCATTGTATGAGACCAGATCAAAAATTCTTTAGCAAAATAAGAGCTAGTACATAGAGACTCCCAACATATTCCAGAGTAATTTAAATAATTCAGTAATAGTATGTCACCTTTGCAATTCACGCAGTCATTTAAACTATGCCAGTACTCCCTATGCAAAGCATTGTCCATATTTAGTGTACAATACGATAGAATTGTACATAGCTGTCTTGCACCTGTATGAATCTGAACAGTCATTGTCTCATACATAGACATATTCTTAAGTAAGGATGAACTGTTAGAGTATAAAACTACCCCACCACTTCTTGAACTTTGCCTTAAGCACTCATATTTAACAAGACCTGTTAAAAACCTATGAAAAAAAGAAGTGTCCCAAGCTTTTATCACTGTGATTTTATATTGTTCTGCAGCTATTCAACTGCTTAATTCAGTGAACTTATTTCATAAGCTTCTAGCATTACCTGAAAAACATTTTACTGATTCCTGTGTAACTTTGCATTCCCTTTCTCTTCTAATACTGAAAAAGGATGCAACTGGCCAATAATTTTACTAACCATGAAGTTTGCCCGTAGATATCTAGGTGAAACTTTTCTTGAGCAAATAGCTGATAACTATGAAAACTCTCTTCCCATTAGTATAGTAACCGTACATTACAATTCAATGAAGTTTCTCTTAACCAATTCTTAAATGCATAAGTCTTAGTGCATACGTAATCTGTCCAAAAAAGCATGGAAAATCTCACTCAAGATATAATGGATATTAATCCTTTCTAAATATTCTATTACACTCATCAATTACTTTATTATATACTTCAGGGTATTTATTTTTAATCATTAGCCCCCACATGTATTACATATACAGACTATATGCCAGTTTCACTAGTCTCAGTCTTGGAAAAAGCTTGAGTGTCCACTAATCTCAGCCTCGAGAGAACAGATACAGGAACACAGGATATAGCCAATTTTAATAGTTCTTTAATAACAGATTTCAGTACTGAGTCCCCCAACATTAACACTTCATGTGATTGAGTGACCCATTGAGCTGTTATCTTTTCACTTTATTTAACTTCAACATAATCTAATGAATCATGAGGTTCTGTCTGAATTATCCTTTTAATACACATTCATATAGTAATACTCTTATTACATGCATCTGATTCAGGTAACAGTAAAACAAGAGGAGAATTCTTTATAGTTGCACAATCTAAATTTACATTGCAGTTAGTCCTAACCTCACTTTAAGCCTTTGTATCCGTTCTTAGATATGATTACTTCAAAATATAGACACACAAGCCTCTGTTCTTGTACAAATGAACTTGGAATCCAGGCTATCCAAAGACACATGCAATTCATCTGAACTGAGATTATATACAGAATTATTTTCTCTGTATTCTATGTCAGCTACCCCATCAGTAGTACTTAAATCTGAATGGACTTCAGAAGTAGAATCCACAGCCTGCTTCTCTACCTCATCACATCCAGTATTTTTATTCTTTTGGTAGATTCAATAAACCTTACATGGTCTGCTAAGACTGTGTGCACATAGCACACAGTTTCATATTCAGTAAGTGACTCTACATGGGGTGGAGAGCCTTGCATCCATGGTAAATATCATGGCATGCTAGTTACACCATAAGCAGCTGAGTTGTATGCTAATCAACCAATCCACGATGGAGGAGCTATTCAACAAGCTATAAAGCAACCGTGTAGACTCAGTGCTGGTTTTCCCTGTGAATTCCAAAACCTACTGGAATACAGCCAAAGAAAGGAATCTACACAGAAACAATGTTAGGGGCTGCTGTTGCTTTAATTCATGTGTATGTGCAACAGGCTGTAGTCTATGCTGCTGCTGCTGCTAATAGACCATGGCTAAGAAGGAGAAGACTATTCACACCCCAATTAACTTATCATAATCTGCATGAAGTGGAAATTGTAGAGTGCTACAAGGTGGATAGAGACACACTACAGGAACTTTGTAATCTCTGTCATCATCAACTCAAACCCAGGACAAACCGAGAGGAACCTATACCAGTGGAGACAAAGGTATGTGCAGCACTTAGAATTTTAGCTGCAAGAACCTTTCGGAGACCAACAGGGGACATGCTGGGGGTGTCATAGGCATCAGCATCCAGGATTTTCCATCAGTTCCTGAATACTATGCTCTAGTGACCACATATATTTTTCCCATACTCCTGAGGACAGAGCCACAGATATGCAAGAGTTTTACCCTGTAACACACTACCCTGAAGTACTGGGTGCCATAGATTGAACACATATAGAAACCAAGGCACCAGTCAAGGAACAAGGTAGACTCTACATAAATAGAAAGGGCTTCTGCCCCATTAACTGCCAAGTCATGTGTAATGCTAAAAAAAATCATCTTGAATGTAAGTGCTGGGAACCCAGGCAGTTACCATGATTCACATATCTGGCACACCTCCCAACTGTATCAGATGTTCATTATGGGTGATATCCCACAGGGTCATTTACTGGGGATGCAGGTTATGCACTGGAATCATGGCCGATAATGTCAGTCAGAAATGAACACATACCTGCTGAAGAATGTCATAATGAGGCACACATTCAAACAAGAAATTTCATAGCGTGTGTGTTTGGGCTGCTGAAGTCACGGTTCCTCTGCCTAGATACATCCGGGGGAGCCCTGCAGTACAATCCACATATAAGTACTGAAATCTTCACTGTCTGTACCATGCTTCACAACATCATCATGAGAAAACAGCATCAGCAGGATCAACAAGGGGAAAGAGCATGCATTACACCACCAATGACAAGGTCAGCACAGCCACATGCAGGTGAGGAGTCAGAGGAGAAACCAACAGCTGCTGTGGTTGTAGACAGATGTAGGCATGCTCAGTTTGCCCTTGCACTGGCTAAGAGGCCATGCATAGCATACTCACTCAGCACCAAAGGGGCTAAAACCTTCATCCTATGCACATACATATGGTAACATAGTAACATTGATATCATGCAACACTCACAACCTTTACCTATCCATGTAATGACTGTGTACTCCTATGCACATACATATAGTAACATTAATGTCATGCAGTGCTCACAACCTTTACCAATCCATGTAATGACTGTGTACTCCTATGCACATACATATAGTAACATTAATGTCATGCAGTGCACACAACCTTTACCTATCCATGTAATGACTGTGTACTCCTATGCACATACATATAGTAACACTGATGTCATGCAGTGCTCACAACCTTTACCTATCCATGTAATGACTGTGTACTCCCATGCACATACATATAGTAACATTAATGTCATGCAGTGCACACAACCTTTACCTATCCATGTAATGACTGTGTACTCCTATGCACATACATATAGTAACATCGATATCATGCAGTGTTCACAACCTTTACCTATCCATGTAACGACTGTGTACTCCCATGCACATACATATAGTAACATTGATGTCATGCAGTGCTCACAACCTTTACCTATCCATGTAATGACTGTGTACTCCTATGCACATACATATATTAACATTGATATCATGCAGTGCTCACAACCTTTACCTATCCATGTAACGACTGTGTACTCCTATGCACATACATATAGTAACACTGATATCATGCAACACTCACAACCTTTACCTATCCATGTAATGACTGTGTACTCCTATGCACATACATATAGTAACATTGATATCATGCAGTGCTCACAACCTTTACCTATCCATGTAATGACTGTGTACTCCTATGTACATACATATAGTAACATTGATATCATGCACCAACCCTGACTAACTTCTCTCCCCTACTCTAACATTTCATCCTACATCCTATACTTTTCCTCCCTCTCTCTGTTTCTACATAATTTGTTTTGTACACAAACTCCTAGTTATTTTTATCTACACTGAGAAATATACTCAGTAAAAAAAAAAAAAATATATATATATATATATATATATATATATATATATATATATATATATATATATATATTTGTTTTGTATAATGTCATTCTTAACAATTGATGTTTTTTATATTGTTTCTGTATTACCCTCTATCAATGCTTTTATAATACATCTATGTAACAATTTGTTGTTTTTTATAATGGCTCTGTCTTAACCTAGACTAACTCTGTATGATTCCTGGAGCTTTTCTCCACGGGCCTCTACTGAAAATGGACATGTATCCAGTTAGACTAGCCCGGTCAAGAAATGTAAAATAAAATAAAAATAAATGATATCATGCAGTGCTCACAACCTTTACCTATCCATGTAATAACTGTGTACTCCTATGCACATACATATAGTAACATTAATGTCATGCAGTGCACACAACCTTTACCTATCCATGTAACGACTGTGTACTCCTATGCACATACATATAGTAACATTAATGTCATGCAGTGCTCACAACCTTTACCTATCCATGTAATGACTGTGTACTCCTATGCACATACATATAGTAACATTAATGTCATGCAGTGCACACAACCTTTACCTATCCATGTAACGACTGTGTACTCCTATGCACATACATATAGTAACATTGATATCATGCAGTGCTCACAACCTTTACCTATCCATGTAATGACTGTGTACTCCTATCCACATACATATAGTAACATTGATATCATGCAACACTCACAACCTGTACCTATCCATGTAATGACTGTGTACTCCTATGCACATACATATAGTAACATTAATGTCATGCAGTGCTCACAACCTTTACCTATCCATGTAATGACTGTGTACTCCTATGCACATACATATAGTAACATCGATATCATGCAGTGTTCACAACCTTTTACCTATCCATGTAATGACTGTGTACTCCTATGCACATACATATAGTAACATTGATATCATGCAGTGCTCACAATCTTTACCTATCCATGTAATGACTGTGTACTCCTATGCACATACATATAGTAACATTGATATCATGCAACACTCACAACCTTTACCTATCCATGTAATGACTGTGTACTCCTATGCACATACATATATTAACATTGATATCATGCAGTGCTCACAACCTTTACTTATCCATGTAATGACTGTGTACTCCTATGCACATACATATAGTAACATTGATATCATGCAAACACTCACAACCTTTACCTATCCATGTAATGACTGTGTACTCCTAGCATCAGACAGACTCAGGCTTCAATTAAAATGGTAACAACTGCTAGATTTGCAAGGTAAGTGTTGAACCTGGAGTGTTAAAACAGAATTGTGTAGTAATACAAATTAATGCCATATCCTTGCATGTTGTTACTTAGTACTGTAAGTAAAAGGTGGGTGATTTGTACAGCAATGACTTTAACATGTGACGGCAGAGTGTTATGCAAATGCATGTGTCCTCTATCAAGTAACAGGCCTCAGGCATCAAAGATTTACACATTCATACCTCTTAAAAGTACTGATGGTCACTGAATGTCCTCAGTTTGGCCTCATACTTTTGTGCTGGAAAATCATTAAAGAGAGAAGTTAGAAAGTAATAAGACACAGTTCAGTTTCAGACTTCATAACCCTCAGAAGATTCTTAAAAATACTGATGCAAAAAAAAGTTTTGATTCTATCAACTGTCTAACTTTCTAAGACCAAAATATGTCAAAAGTACAATTAGCAAAACAACATTACAAACACAGATATACTAAGCACTAAGTCAGTTATGCATCCTGAGCATTAGACACAAAACGTATGTATCTCTGAATCCAAAAGATAGAAAACAAGGATATGGCACAGTTATCATCACTTGCACAGGGTGTTTTGTGTGTGTGTGTGTGTGTGTGTGTGTGTCTGGGGGGGGGATTGACAGGAAGCCTAGGCTGACACAAAAGGTAAGTGAGTGCGTGTGAGTCAGAAAGCGAAACAGGCAGACATTTGGATAAAGTAACATATGGTCACTAAGACAGAATGAACTTTAAGCGGTATGGCTGAACCATGTAACTACCCTTCAGGTTTCACCTAAATGCTTTCACAATGACTTCATTCTCAGGATCACTGAAGAGGGGGGGTTGTGGGGATTCGGACACCTGGGTGCCATTGTCCTAGGTGAAACAAAACACAAAAGAAGGATAATACACATTATATATACGTAACACATAAAAAGTATTATTTCACTATTTCCTACTGAAGAAACATAAAACAGTCAAGATATTCAAATATAAAAAAAATGTGTGGTTGTAACACATTACAATCACACATAAAGCAAGGCTGGATCCAAAACGAGGAGAGTAACAATAGCAAATTTTCTGTACCAACACAGAAATGGAAATAGAATCCCTGCCCCCAAGACAACAGGCAAATTACACATTTTGCTAACAAACCATCAGTGAACTGCTAAAAGTGTTATCAAATAAACTGTCCCTGAAACATGTGTAAACATTTATCACAGGACATCTAATTTTATGCAATTGTCAGTCATATCTACCTGTGGCTGTCAATCCCCTAGAAGTGTGTATGGGCCATCCTAGAAGGCTTAACACCCCTGTGTCATTGACAGTATAGGACATTTATATTTCACAGAAATAATAATAGAAAAGTATAAAGAGAAAAACAGTTGTAACATTAGCACTTGTGATGACAGTTAAAAAGGCTGTGTATCTGAGAAAGTAAATGCCCTGACAAGCATGCTTATGCCATCATAGGTTCATAGATTAGTACAAGGCTCTTGTGAGACATTTTAAGCCTAGCCAATTATCCCCTGTGAAATTCAAACCCTGTATCTTGTATTTGAAAGGCAAATACCTTAACCATTAGGCCACCCTCCCAACATCAGCACACTTCTGAGAAATGCATACAGATAAAAGTAACATTTGCTGATGCATATTTTTAGATCAATTTGTGCTTGTTTGTACATAGCACCGCTTTTGTGCATCACTCACTGCCATGGCACCATTGGTGGTTATAGATACAAACACTTTTGCCTGCAAATTTTCCCTTAGTACTCTGCTGGTGCTCCATCAGTGAGTTCTCATGATTGTCCCTCACTGACAGATGATCCATTCAGCGTAGCTCCTGAGGTACTAACACAGATCCTTCCACTTGCTCTTCGTATTTTTTGTCTGCTTCTTTTGTCCTCTCCTTTACCTGTTCCTTCCTGTCCTCTCCCTGTTTTCTGACCACATCAACTTACCTAGGATTATGGACAGATAATTTCCCACAGTTTTTCCAGCTAGCTTGGTTGACATGGGCATCCTGAGGCAATGCAACAATTGCCTCATGTACACTGACAACCCACTTCTTCTAGTCCACACAAATTCATTATATGAGAGGTGCATCTATATCAAAAACTGAGAATCTAGGCTCTCTTGCTCAACCGTCAGTGCATCTGATAATAAGCAGGTTGTTAGCATGCACACCTCACCTCCTGCACCTACCAAATCAAGAACACATAGACCTACATATGTGGAGGCCCTTAGAAGAAGCTTACCTAAATATCAGAGACCTCCCAAACACAAGTGCACTTCACATAATACATCCACTGCAGAACACAGTACACATAATATATCACACACCTGTGTCTCACCAGTCAAGCCCCGAAGGCATAACACAAAAACAAACATCTTAGTCATAGGTGACTCAGTTGTGAGACTCACAGATGTCCCCCTCACCAGGTTGGATAAGGAAAATGTCACATTCAGCTGTCTGTCAGGTGCCAGGATCTACCACATCACACATGGACTCAAGTCTCCTAATAACAGGCACTGTTATGGTGCCGTCATAGTCCATGTTGGTGTGAATGACTTGAGACCGCTGCACCACCCCTAGTGTGTGGCCATCCATGGTGAGATCTGACCACAGATCAGTCTTTCTAGAAGAAACTATAACACAAACTCCCCTTTTGGCAACAACTAGACTAAAAAAACTTCATAAGGCCAGTTACAACCTCTTACATGATGGCATAAGAAGCTTCATAGCCACACCCCCCACTGATGGAGTAGACATCTATGCTAAGTTATACACCAGTGCTTTATACAAACACCTGTATAATTGTATTGACTCTGCCACACCTGATAGAACCAAAGCAAGATCTTCAAGGAGAAACAAACCTGCCTGGTGGACAACTGCTATTAATAGGCTATACAATAGGAGAAAGAAATTATTGTCTAAGAGTAGGAAGGAACAGTCTCAAAAATGGAAACACTTTCTTCTCAACTTAAACAAGCAAATAAAACTCCTAATGAAGTCTTCCAAATCTAAATATGAATCCAAATTAGCTTCCCTAACTAAGGATAACCACAAGGCATTCTTTAGTTACATCTGTAACCTCAAAGGTAAGGCCCACATTTGTGTTGAACTCTTAGTTAATGGTACTGTAAATATAGAACCTGTGGATATAACAAACCTGTGGGCTGAGAGGTTCAGTAAAAACTTCACTCTTCTGTCCCTGCCACATATACCCTAAACCATCCCTATCACCTGTTCCTCTCCTAGTATCTCCAAGGAGCAGGCCTTAAATACCCTCTCCAAGGCCAAAAAACAAAGCCTCTATGGGACCAGACAACATCCCGGACTGTATTCTATATGGGTTAAAACAGGAATTAGCATTACCATTGATCATGCTTTTCAGTCATAGCCTAATCACTGGCTTTATACCAGCAGAATGGAAGACATTATCCCTTTGTATGAAGGGGGTGCATCCACAGACCCCAGGAACTACAGACCCATTAGCCTGACCAGCCTTATCTGCAAAGCCATGGAATGAATCATCCAGGGCCTTATTAACAAAGATACAGGAAATCTCCAACTGCTTGATCCCACCCAGTTTGGCTTTGTCAAGGGGAGATTATGCCTGTTAAACATGGTGGACCTCTTTGAGACAGTCACCAAAGCCCTAGACAAGGGTAAATCTGTGCATATGGCCTACCTAGATTTAGGAAAGGCCTTTGACACAATCCATCACTCAGGCATCATTGTTAAACTCACCCAGCTAGGTATCAACCCATATATTGTCAGTTGGGCTGCAAACTGGCTCACTGATAGAAGTCATACAGTTAAAATAGGGGACTCCACCTCCTCCAGCAGACCTGTAACCAGTGGTGCTCCACAGGGATTGGTTCTGGGACCCCTACTGTTTGGAATCTACTTCTCCAAATTAGAGGCTAAAACTAAAGGACTTTGGCTGACAAAGTTTGCTGATGACTGCAAAATGGCAGCGATCATTGAAACCTCTAGTGATGTCAACACCTTGCAAGAAGGTCTTACACAGATTAATGACTGGTGCCAAAGTCATGGTCTTACACCTAACACAAAAAATGCCTTATCATCCTCTTCAGCAAGGGTGATGTTCCTGAAAACTACCACATCAATAGCAATACCCTAAGCACACAATCAGTAGTAAGAGATCAGGGCACATAGGTAGACAGCAACCTTAATTCCAATCACCATGTCTCCACACTGGTAAGAAGGGCATTTTATACTACTCATCTCATAAGTAACAGCATTGCATCCAGAAAAAAAGAGGTTATACTCCCTGTACTCTTCCCTTATCAGGCCAATAATAGAGTGCAATGCTCCCTTTGATATGATCCTTTCCAAACACCTGCAGCAGTTGGTGAGACCACAAAGATTCCTTACAAAGAAAATTCAGGGCCCTCAAGATCTGTCATATGTGGACAGACTGAAATCATTGCCACTTTACTCTGTGTTGTACATACTGCTCTGAGCTGACCTGTGCCTTGCATATAGAGCAATCTCTGACCCAGCTTTATTGGAAATGCTACACATTTTCAAGTCAAATGGCACATGGGTCACTCCCTCAAAGGACCTTAACCTGGTATGTGACATCAACAGAACTTGTTGGAGAGACAGATTTGTCTCACAGAGGTTGCTTTAGAACAAGCTTCCTCTTCATGTTAAACAAAGACCTTTGTTGGCCCAATTTAAGTGCAATTTGGACGATTGGATGGGTAACTTGAAATTCACCCTAGGGAGTTCCACCTGTTTCCCTCTTGACAGGGGCAATAGGTGCCAGTTTTAGTGTCTGCTTGAACCAGACACCCTTGGAAAAACGGGTTGAACTTAGCTAGGCTTGTAAGGGCAGTGAGGTCATTAATCTAGTAACCTCCTATGATCCTATATGAGCCAATTTTCAGAAGAGGCCTGAGGAGAAAGGCTCCAGATGCATGTCTTTGTATATCTTTGTTATATATCTATGTATATAGCTATATCTATATCTGTATGTGTGTGTGTGTGTGTGTGTGTGTGTGTGTGTGTGTGTGTGTGTATATATATATATATATATATATATATATATATATATATACACACACACACACACACACACATATATATATATATATATATATATATATATATATATATATATATACAATTTTTCTTAGTGGCATTTCAGCATATCTAGTATATAGCTGAAAAACAAAAGCATACCTTATCAAGATCACTAGTCTGTGCAAATAAATCCAAAAGTAATATTTGCTTTTGTGTTATCCACATAAATAAGTCTTCTCTCCTTCAGGTTCCCTAGCTACACTGTTATCTTTATATAGTGTAGATTCAGGACTGTGTACACGTTGAAGTTGCAAATTAAGTGCAAACTCATTAGAATTGCTGAATCCCAAATACTGGACTTTATGCAGAAGATGTAAATGTAGTGCAGGCACTCCATCAGTGTTTGTTGCTAATGGATTGCAACTGTGAATGATTAGTAGTAGGGAGAAGGAAAACACAACAACAGTTCAGACTCCCTTACCTCCAGTTGGTGTGTTTGCCAGTTTAGACTTACAAAGTGTGAAAGTAACTGTATCAAGATTTTAAATGTAAGTAAGCAGCACACATTTTGCAGTTTCTGTTCAGAAACATCCAATCTTCCCTCATTTCTTGACAACTGTATATTATTGTCATTTATTATCCTCACATATTTTAAGAACAATTATACATAATGCCTTACAGACCACATGCCTCAGATTACTGGTTAGATAAGACAGGAATGAACAACAAACACAGAGTGCAATCTTGGAGTTGGTATATTTTAGTAGCAGGGGTGTGTGGGGTGTAGCCATCGAACACCTGCAGACAGGAAGCAGACAGTCAATGTCAAACATTCTATTAATTCTGTTGGGCACCATGCAAACATACTAAGCAGTGTTGCGAGGTGGTTAACACACAGAAGTTAAGAATGAATAGGGAATTATGCAACTATTTAACTATTCCTGTGGCAGCAGGTGTAAGTGTATGGCTGCCATACACATAGTCCTAGGTTCTAATACAGGAAATTCCAGACATTTTTACTGTTGTTCCATGTGACACTATATTAAATATCACTTATAATACCTTATACATAATAATAAATAGTGGACCTGATATGAATTGTATATATGAGGGATAAGACACCCTTACTCTGTTTTGAAGGTTCAGATGTATGACTGAGGGTATACTGTCTACTATTTTTAATAATGCTGTCTGGACTTGGATGGGCCTTCACACTTAAATAAGACACAATGAATGTATATATATATATATATATATATATATATATATATATATAAGGACCTTGACATGGTTAACATCTCAATTTGTGATTCGTGACTTTGTCTGAGAAGCACTTCTTCTGTGACAAAGAAGGAAAATCACAGCTGGGAAAGAAAATGTTTTGTCTCTTATGCATAGGTTTGAATCCGGGTCTATATTAGATATTCAAATGTTTAAAAGTCTGAATCACTAAAGAACAAACTTTAGTGATCGAACTTTTAAAAGTTCGAATATCTATAAAAACAATATTAAAAAAAAAAAAAAAAAGTAAAGGGTTTAACCAGGGGGGGCAATCCTCTCTGCACCTCCCATGTGGGGGGCTGTGCCCCCCATTACTTAAATATACCAACTCCGAGATCGCACTTTAGTGTGCAACAGTGTGGAAATGGAAAATTTCCCATTTCCTACACTGTAGAGCGCTCTTGGAGTTGGTATATTTTAGTAGCAGGGGTCTGCCCCCCTGTTTACAACCTTTAGTTTTTCTTTTTTTCTTTTGTTTTTTTTAATTTTTATATATATTCAAACTTTTTAAAGTTTGATCACTAAAGTTCGTTCTTTAGTGATTCGAACTTTTAAACATTCGAATATCTAATATAGACCCTTGAATCTTACACTGTAAAAATCAATTTTAGCAGTGTATAAAGCCAAACAAACATGTATCAGGTCATGAAATCTATGCCAACCCAGTGCATGTCAGTAAAGTTAAATCACATAACAGTTACAGCAGCAGACACCCCCTAAACTAATGTCAAGAGTCAGATTAACCTTCCAATTTCAAAACTTACCTTCCTCTCTGTTTGGCAAAGTTGCTCTCTGCTTAACATCTCCCAAACATGGTTGACATTGTTAATTGGGTTTGCTCACTACCAGTAAATGCAATAAGAGGAACTGGCAGGAAATCATTATTTGATATTGCACTGCTTTGGAATTAGACATATCTGATGTTAGGGCAGAGAGGTGGGATGTTCAGGAGTCCAGAATATTTACTGGACACCTGGTAAAGTGTCACAGACAAAGGCTTCTGCAGGGGGACAATTCTGGCTCCCAGTACAAGTCTGATGCTTGGAATAGTCTGGCCAAGACTGTATTCAGTGTGTCTGGCATCCCATGCACTGGAGAACAGTGTAGGTACCACTTCAATGACCTGCAAAGGTGCAAGAGGGATACACTCAACCAGTGGTTGGATGAGTTTCAAACTAGCAACATCCCACAGTTGTGTAATTATGCTAATAAAGAGGGATTTATAATACAGAAAGCTAAATATAGAAAAGACTGGTATGCATAATGGTCTTCTGTTCTTTTCTTTTCACAGCTAATTCTGAAGTAGTAATGAATAGGCAAGCCTATGCTGATCATCTGGAGAGACCGAGGGAAGCAAGTGGTATGGATGCAGCATGAGAGATGTATTATTGTGCTTTAAAATGTAAAGAAAAAATTTTTTCTTTTCAATAAAACAATAGAAAAGTAAGCATGGATATCCTAACTGTAAAAGCAGATATGCATGCATCAGTCTGTAGCACAAACCAGGTTTAGGAGTCAAGTGTAAGACGGTAGTCAGAGGTTTTTGGTTCAAATACCACGAGTAACAACTTTGCAGTACTGCATTTTTTTAATAATATTACATAAATTAAATTCTACACAAGTGGCATAAATGCCCTGCTGTTAACTCTAATCTGTATAATTGGACCAAGCACCTGTACAATATCTGCACATTACAAGGAATACTTTGAGCAATCCATAATTATAGTTTTTAGTTGTTAGGAAGAATACTTAAATGTAAAACTTCAGATAAAATAGTTGTATTATTCTGATAATGGATTGTATATCACATATAATGGCACTCATTTTATCTTCTTCTTTTCTTTCACCCCAACCCTTACTTCTTTTTTTATTTTCTATTATGTGTAGTCAAAATGTCTCCATGTCATCCATCTGTAACAAATCACTACAAGTTTCACAGCACAGCGAAGTAGGCCAGCTCCAGTGGCTCAGCCTGCCTCAACTCCAGCAGCTCCAGCATCAATGCCCAGCACAGCTGGGACCCAACCTGGCAGTACTGCCTCTGCTGGCCCTGCACTACCTGCACTCTCAGGTAGCACTACCCTGGCAGCTGGTGCTGTGGAACCCTTTGGGAGTACTGGTAGAGGTGAAGATTTCACCACCCTCCAGGAGATGCCAGGGTTGGTGTGTAGGGTTGTGCACAGCTCCATTGGTGTACAGCTACCCTGGATGGAGAGGCTGCTCTCCCACATGGCCCATAGGAGGAGAAGACACCAAGCACTCCAGCAGCCAGATGAGTAAGGGGAAAGTGATCACAGTTCTGTGAGTGAGGACTAGTTTATCAGTGTCCACATGTTTGGTAGGCATGAGCTTGCCTTGTCCCCTCTTTTACTCCAGTCGTGGTGTCCCCAAATCATTTATGTCCCTCACTATGCTTGTGTCTTGTCTTGTTTGTCCTGCTTGTTTGCATTTGCTTCCTCACCTTCCCAATTTACCTGACCCAGAAATACCATCATCCCTTACTTAGCATTCCTCTCTTACTGAAGTTAAAAAAACAGGCACCTTTCCAACAAAAAAATATTGCCCCATACATAACTCTCAATTTCACGTACATGTCTTCTTGACACACTTGATTTGGTCCAATTAGCTATACAACACGACTGCATTGTTGTCAACCTTTTTGTGGAGGTGACAGTCCAAATTCAATTAATATTCTGTGGATAGTTTCATCTTACATTGTTGAAGAAATGGATAGCTATGGTTCTTTCCTACCTCCCTCCTGCACATTCCTATATTGCTTTCCCTTTGTTCTTCACCCTACTTGCCTCCCATTTCACCACTTTAATATCTACCCCATTTTCATAACTATAATCTGGTCAAAAATGGAATCACACACTACACACATAGCAATGTCTTTCATCTTTTCCCAGTTAGGGGTCACTACAGCAGATCACCTGTCTGCAGATTGATTGGCAGTGGTGTTTCTACGGTGTCAAGTTACCAGCCTGGTGCCCAGCCTTCACAAAAGGCAGTGAATCACACACTACACACATAAGTAACAAAAAATAAATAAAACAATGGCGGTTGTGTTTCCATGGAGTTTGGCCTCATGCACCAAAGTCAAGTCACAGTGAATGGCTCTTCAGTGGTGCAGTTACCTCTGCAAAATGCCATTTAAACATGCTGTACTACATTAACACACAGTAATACATGGTGAATGTAATAAAAAAATGTATTTCATTGCATTATCTTTACTAATTTAAAAGTATTACATACACCTGGATTCAAACCTGTATCATGTGGGCTCCAAAATAAATGTGTCAGTGCATTTACATCTGCTTCCACAGAGTTGGCTAAGCAAAAGGTGTGTTTCATACACTCAGTACTGAGAACTCTCATAATTTTAGAAGTGAGGCTCGTGTTTGTGCACCACTTAAATTTTAGCAAACAGAAAAAGCAGTAGAAATGTGTATCTCGCATGCTCAAACACTTTGACAACCATTGCATTAACCTACTTCTTGGTGGTGCTCTATGAAAAGTGGACAATAGCATGTATTACTTTTGTTTACTGTCCACGTAGTGCTCATAGCATGAAATTACATGTGGAAACCGGAAAAAATGAAGGGCCTATCTAAGAAAATGACACATATTTACAATGCAGCCATCTGTTACCTCCTCCCATGCACTGCAACCTTGGTCTCTCAGTACTTGTTCAAAGATATATCAACTATACTACATAAAATAATAACAAATTTTCTCTTATATAGCCTGTCCATAATTAGAATGACAGTGCACATTCAGGTTTTGCAATACTTGTAGTAATGTGGACACCTGTTTGCATATAGTTTGTAAAACTGTCTCTTAAAAAGTATACCTGAACATTGGAAACACGACTATCAAATACTACACATTCCATACTCATCAATCTGGTAACATGCAGAACTGTAATATCTTGACAGTTGACTATGACTAGCTATCCATTTCATGCAGGCCTTATAACATACAGTGCTGATGTCATCCACTATAAGTTGCCGTGCAGCTTTGTAAATGTCAAACTTGTGCTATGGCAATTTGTGTAAAGTACTGAGTTCTATAGTCTGTGTACCTGGATAGGTAGGGGCTCTGTTTTCACTGCAGCCAACTAGGAGGTGTGTGTGTGTGTGTGTGTGTGTGTGTGTGTGTGTGTGTGTGTGTGTGTGTGTGTGTGTGTGTGTGTGAGACCCCCCACCCATTCCGAATTACTCAGTTTTTACTGAGTTTTGGGGTCCAAGTGAAGGGGTGCCATGATTCCCAAGTGGCACCCCTTCATTTCCGATTTTTTTGCTTTTTTTAAAATTTTCGCGCTGTCAGAGCTGACATCATCACGTGCGCAATGACGTCAGCTCCGTCAGGCTACCAGCCAGTTGGAATTGAGCTCAAGGAGCTCACATTATCATTTACTGCTGGCTGAATTGAATTGCAAGCTGGCGGGAATGGGGAACTGCAAAGGAACTTGTGTGCGGCCAGGAAGCTGAAATGGTGGGAATGGGGAACAGCAGATGAACTTCTGTGCAGGCCAGGAAGCTGAAACAGCAGACTTTGTGAGCAGTGGAATGGGAACTACTCAGGGCAGAGTTTGTGAGCAGTGCAAGGATTAATGGCAGGAAGCAATGTGAACTACTTAGGGTAAGCTGGAACCACTCATTATTCAGGGTAGTTTGTGTGTGTGTGTGTGTGTGTGTGTGTGTGTGTGTGTGTGTGTGTGTGTGTGTGTGTGTGTGTGTGTGTGTCTGTGTGAAAATGCCCACATATAATATACTTGGTGGCTAGAGGTATTCAGGCTCAAACTATGTACCTTTGGTACAGGTTAAAAAGAGCCTACTATCCCTAGCCACCATAAGTTCTGAGTGAGTTGAGAGCTATGATGGGAAGTGAGAACATTTTTTTTCTGCTAACAGTTGGAAGTTATGCTCTGAGCTTTGTCCAGATTTTTTTTGTACTAAGAGTTCAGAGAGCTATGATGAGAAGTAAGAACATTTTTTGTGCTAAGAGCTTAGAGCTATGATGAGAAGTGAGAACACAATTTGCATTCCCCCATTATTGTTTTTGTACTAACAGTTCAGAGATATGGTGAGTGAGAAGTAAGAACTGAATTTGTATTCCCCCATTATTGGCTTTGTTGTTTGTCCATGTTTTTTGTGCTGAGGTTAAGAGCTATGTTGAGAAGTGAGAAATGAATTCACTAAATGATGGCTATTAAGTTTCAGTCTTCCTATTTTTCAGGCAGCTGCTGATTTGGCATAGTGGTATGTTGTTCTGACTGTAGTGCATAGAGTCCTGGGTTGAAAACCTGCCAGTGAAATGCATGATGGTAACACAACATTTTATTCTAGCAACTTTACAAAATTATACAAGCAATGTATTAAATGTGTCCCTGGTTTTTGAACTTTTGTCCCCCCCCCCAAAAAAAAATGAAATTGAAAATAAGTGAAAGACGCTGTGCAAGATGCCTATGGCTTACACTTCTGTCATTCTATTTATCGTGTGGGTGTGGAAGCAGACTTTTATGATGGAAAAGTTCTGGATTGGGCAGTTTTGTCATTATTGGTTCATGTGTTTTGTTTCATTGCCTACAGTACAGATTACTGGTAAAATGTTCAAACAATAAATTTAAAATGCGCTCTAACATGTGTGTTGTATTATACAAGGAATATAATTTAATAATGTCAGGAAGGTGTATAAAGACAAGAGCACATGTACGTTTCTTGTTTTGTGTGCAAGGGGCCAATGATTTGAAAACAGCCCTAAGGTAATCTTTATCCACCACTGGCCAGATGCATTTTCTTTGGATGTGGTGTGGGTTTCAATGCTGTTTCAATGAATGTGAGTTTCAAGGGCAAAGAAGTTTTAATGTCAAGCCTATTTTCATTGTGAAACAGTATTGCTTTGTTTACCAGATGATGTCTTAGTGTTTCTGCATTGTTGTGCTGTAAAATGTAAAAATAAAATCCAAATCATTGTAGAAGTAAAGCAGTATGCATACATTAGGGTTTATGGTAAATGGGTGAAATAGCCAGGTAAAGGGACATTGGAATGGCTGCAGGGGGACTCTGGTGCCATGTTTTGGTGGTCTGTTCTTCAGTTTGCGTTTGAAAGTTGGTATTCCACAATTCCATTGGAGTGGGTGGGGTTACAGTGATGCATACAGTACATACATATTGATAGCATGGGTTACATTTGTAACAGTGTGGATTGTGCCATATATATGTATATGTATATATACAGTGGATATAAAAAGTATACACACCCCTGTTAAAATGTCAGGTTTTTGTGATATAAAAAATGAGACTACAATAAATCATTTCAAAACATTTGCCACCTTTAATGTAACCTATAACCTGCACAATTCAATTGAAAAACAAACAAATCAATTAGGGGAAAAATATAAAAAATAAAAAACATACAATATGCTCATTACGTAAGTGTGCACACCCTTAAACTAATAGTTTGTTGAACCACCTTTTGATGTAATTACAGCATTCAGTCCTCTTGGGTAGGAGTCTATCAGGACGGCATATTTTGACTTGGCAATATTTGCCCACTCTTCCTTGCAAAAGTGCTCCAAATCTGTCAGATTGCAATTGCATCTCTTGTGCACAGCCTTCTTTAGATCACCCCACAGATTTTCTATTGGATTTAGGTCTTGGCTCTGGCAGAACCATTCCAAAACTTTAATTTTCTTTTGATGTAGCCATTCTTTTGTTGATTTGGATGTATGCTTGGGGTCACTGTCATTTTGAACGGTGAAATTCCTCTTCATCTTCAGCTTTCTAGCACACACCTGAAGGTTTTGGGCCAAAAGTGACTGGTATTTGGAACTGTTCATAATTCCCTCCACCTTGACTAAAGTCCCAGTTCCAGCTGAAGAAAAGCAACCCCAAAGCATGATACTGCCACCACTATGCTTCACCATGGGGATGGTGTTCTATTGGTGATGTGAAGTGTTGTTTTCGCACCAAATGTACCTTTTGGAATTGTGGCCACAAAGTTCAACCTTGGTTTCATCAGACCATAACACATTTTCCCACATGCTTTTGGGAGACTTGATGTATTGTTTTGCAAATTTTAGCCAGGCCTGGATGTTTTTCCATGTAAGAAAAGGCTTCTGTCTTGCAACCCTACCCCATAGTCCAGATATATGCAGAATACAGGAGATTGCTGTCACATGTCGCACACAACCAGTACTTGCCAGAAATTCCTACAGCTCCTTCAGTGTTGCTGTAGGTCTCTTGACAGCCTCCTTGACCAGTTTTTGTCTTGTCCTTTCATCAATTTTGGAGGGATGTCCAGTTCTTTGCAACATCACTGTTGTCCCATATTTTCTCCACTTTTTGATGACTGTCTTCACTGTGTTCCATGGTATATCTAATGTTGTGGAAATCTTTTTGTACCCTTCTCCTGACTGATACCTTTCAACAATGAGATCCCTTTGATGCTTTGTAAGCTCTCTGCGAACCATGGCTTTTGCTATAGCAGGCAACTGAGTTAATGTCAGGAAAATCTTACTAGGACAGCTAGACTTTATTTGGGTTAATCAGAGTCTCTTTAATTGATGGCAGGTGTGTACCCAGAAGACTGAATACTGTAATTAAATCAAAAGGTGCTTTAACAAAGTATTCATTTAAGGGTGTGCACATTTATGCAACCAGCTTATTGTAACTTTTTTATTTTTTATATTTTTTTACCCTAACAGATTTGTTTGTTTTTCAATTGAATTGTACAAATTATAGGTCACATTAAAGGTGGGAAAAGTTTTAAAATGATTTATTGTGGTTTTAATTTTTTATATCACAAAAACCTGGCATTTTAACAGGGGTGTGTACACTTTTTATATCCACTGTATGTGTGTGTGTGTGTGTGTGTGTGCGTGTGTGTGTGTGTGTGTGTGTGTGTGTGTGTGTGTGTGTGTGTGTGTGTGTGTGTGTGTATGTATATATATATATATATATATATGCGTGTGTGTGTGTGTGTGTGTGTGTGTGTGTGTGTGTGTGTGTGTGTGTATGTATATATATATATATATATATATATATATATATATATATATATATATATGCGTGTGTGTGTGTGTTGCACACTAGTCAACTACCCTGTATTGATCATATTGTCACATACAGGTAAAGCAGTGTCCCTCCTAACAATTCCAGCAGATTTTACAGTGTCAGGACGGTGTGCTTGATTGCCCTCGTTTGCTGACATGTCACAATAGTTGTACAAGTGTGTTCATGCAGAACCATTTATGATCACTCAGAATCACATATGTTGTGTCAAAGACTTGGGATTACTGGTGGTACTATTCTGATATTGTCCATGATTGCGCATGCTTCTTTTACTGTTCTTCATGAGCCTGTAACTGCGTCTCACTTGGTGGAGGCCTCTGCTGACATTACAGTCATATTCAGCCAAATCAGTTTGCATAGCTTTACAATATGCATCCAACCCTGATTGTATATAACATCCCCAAAATATGTCCTCTCCATTGTTCATGTTAGGACATCTTTTCCACTGTTATGTCACTTTGTCTGACAGTCATAGAACATACATTTTCACTGTGCAGTCCGTACTGTACTATGTTGATATGTGATTAGTGTTCCTGTTACAACTGTCTTCCATTTATGTACAATCATCTGCTGTATATTATGTTTCACCTGTGTTCATTCCTACAATTCATCTTTGTGGCTCTATTCAATGCACACAGTCTTCCGACTGTTTATTTTAGATGGCAGTTCATGTAGCCTTACAGATCATTTACACAACTTTTGTACAGAACGCCTTCAACTTTGTTTTTCCCTGAATCCTTTCAACACACCATAACTGAAAAAGACAGCACCTCTTCTGTCTTTTTCATTTAGTCTTATTTTGTATATTGATTACTAAGCTTTTCATTTATCTGTATTGGAGCTTTTCTCCTCGGGCCTCTACTGAAAATGGACATGTATCCAGTTAGACTAGCCCGGTCAACAAATGTAAAATAAAATAAATAAACAGTTAATACAAAAATTATGCACTTATAAAACAGCAGTTATCGTTTCAGGGAACTTACATCTTAGGGAATAATATAAACAGTACAGAACCCCAATAGCCTATTACAACCAAAATCTAGGCTAATAAATGGAAAATGGCTTGGAGGGAGGAGTATATGACTGTCTTAAGAAGAAAGAAGAGCGGTAAGGAGGGTACATCTATATAAACTAACTATTTACACCATGTAGAACTATTTATAACATATTTACACCATGGATGCCAGAGGATAACAACATAATATAATAAATTACATTGTAAAATCTAAAGCTACAGTGTGATGATAACAATGTCTAATGATTATAGGGCCAGATATGATACAGATGGAGGATTTCCTGAAATGTAATGTTAGTGACCTACATTTTTGAAGATTATTTAATTTGGATTTTTTTAAATAAATTAAGTTTTCGTAAGGAGTGATGGCTTTAGCGAATTTCTGTGCAAGTTGGTGATTAAGTGGATTGTATCAGTAATTTGGATTAGGTCAAAAAGGCTACACCAGTAATTCTGAAAATATTCTTTTTTCTTTTTGTTATTATTGCATAACTTTTGTGCAGATATATATTTGATTGCCATTGATGTAAAGTTTTCCCAAGCTATTGCCGAGGGATTGATCCAATTCTTAGCTATAAAATATCTGAGAAGAGCGTAGACCGTAACACAGATGTGGCGATGGATACCCTTAAGAGATTTAGGAATTATATTTAGAATCATGATTAGCCAGGAAATGTAGTTTTTTCGTATCCCATTTTTTCCAGCTGAGTTCTGAGAGAGCACCAAGATTTGTAAATATTCTTACAACTCCAAAAGTTGTGAAGTATAACTACATGTGGGAGGGAACAGAACAGACAGGTTAGGTTTTTATTGTATCCGAATTTTAGTAAGACTGCTGGGGTAGAGTAGGAATTGTTGTTTATCGTAAGTTGAGTGTAAATTAGGTCAGAATTATTGTTTCATAAGATATGTAGTGAGAGGAATAATAGGGATGACATTACCAGGGGGGATATAAACAGCAGCGATTGTCATTTTTTTGTGACTGTTAAGTTTGCAGTTAACAAATAAGAGTTCTGCTGGATGAAATCTGGGGAGTTGAATGGACAAAGTGGATAAGTTAAGTTGGTTAGAGCAAATTATAGCTACACCACCTCCTTTTTTATGGGCTCTGTCCAAGCAGAAGATATTGTATCCAAGGAAAAGAATTTTGTTATCAGTGATGTGGGGTTTAAGCCAAGTTTCGGTGAAAGTTTTTAAGTCAGGAGAATAATGGGCAATCCATGAGTGGAATACACTGACTTTGTTGACAATGCTGTGACTATTCAATGAGTATATGGTTAAGCACTTGGAGGAGGAAGGGTCTATATCAGAAAATCAAAGTTTCAAAACTTCGAATCTGATATGGTCGACACCATATGATCGAAGTCTTGAAACTTCAAATCTTTTAACGGAGATCTCCATACAGCATGGAAAGGGAAGATTTCCATTTTCTGCACTGCAGTGCAATCTTGGAGTTGGTATATTTAAGTAGCAAGGGATGTGGGGGGTGCAGAGGGGCTTACCCCCCTGCTTAGAGCATTTAAATGGTTTGTTTTTGTAGGTTGTTGTGTTTTATTACATTTTCGATGTTCCAAGATTTCGACCATATCAGATCCGAAGTTTTGAAACTTCGATAATGTAATATAGACCCAAGAGGAACTGGGGTTGGGGGCAGATAGTGGTGAGGAGAAGGTGTCATTACAGGGACAGGAGTGATTGCCAGGATCGGGGTGAATATCACCTGAAAGGAATAAACTTTTGGTGATGTGTATTAGTGTAGGATTCTTAGAGCTGTAGTTGTGGTATTTAGGTTTGTTTTGAGGGGAGTGAGGGGTGAAGGACTAATTTGACCCATGGTAGTGGTAGGGCGGCAAAGAAAAATAATCAGAAAAGCAACAGAAAGGTAAAGGAGTAAAATCCTGAAAAAGGAAGAACCTAATATGTGACTCAGGTGGATTCGGCAAGGTTATATGGATTTAATTAGGTGTATCCATAAGTTGAGACACATAAAACTAACAGTATTTATTTTGTTTAATTAGTTTGTGACCTATGGAAGAAGGGGGTATTTACCAAAAGTAGAGATATGGGGTTACAGCAAAAATGTTGTTAAGTAAAATGTATACTAGTGATAAACAGTTGATTACCAGGTGATCGATTAAGGGAGGGGGTGTCCCACAAGCTGCATTTGAGCAGCAGAGCAGGTACTAGCATGTACAGTACAGTATAATTTAAACTGAAGGTAACACATAAAAAGGACAAACATAAGAAGAGTACCACAATGACAAATTAAATAGCTGTGAGCATACTTTGTAAAACATTCTTGAAAAGCTGGTAGGGAAGAGCTACAATACAGCGTTTATGTACATAGTTTAGTGCAGGTTAATTGGTAAAATATTTGCATGAAGAAGGTACCAGGCAGAAGACGGTGGGAGAAAAAGAGAAAAAAAGTTAAATAAATAAATGTCAGTAATTCAGGTAAGAATTAATCTGAGGTTTCAGAGTCAAAACTTAGTCATGTATTAAACTTACTCTCTGAAACAAAGAATATTTCATCTATGGGGCCTGATGACATACCCACTTGCCTAATAAACAGCACTAAGCAAGCAGTGGCTGACCCATTACTTAATCTCTTTACCTGGGCCTACCAGTGAGCTTTATCCTACAGGTGTGGCTCACAGCTGCTGTGATGCCATTGCACAAGGGAGACCCACCACTGAACTGGAAATTACAGATCTCTCAATCTGCTGAGTCTTATATTCAAAGCCATGGAATATATCATAACTGAGCTAATTAACCATATAATCAAATATCTTATCAAATCTGACTCCCTGCAGTTGGTTTTGTCAAGAGCAGATCTTGACCAATGAAACTAGTACACGTCTTTGAAAGGGTGACCTGAGCCATGGACTGCAGGCAAATCATCAGTACAGTGTACCTCAACCTCACCAAGGCACTAGACCCAGTCTACATGCAAATATAATAGATTAAACAAGATCCAAATTGAGCCATACATGGTAAGATGGACAGCAAATCAGCTTTGGGAAAGAACTGATACAGTGAGTGTAAGGTGTACATCCTCCCTCAGCATGAGGGCGAAGAGTGGGCACATCAAGGATCTGTTCTTTGACCTCAACTATCTGGTATCAACTTAAATCTACATCTATCAAATAAAGATCTTTGGTTAACAATGTTCACAGATGGTCGTAAGCTGGAAGTTACTGTCAGGCCCCCCTCTGACATACAGATACTCTAACAGGAGCTTACACTTGTCAACAACTGGTGTGCAGAAAATGGGCTCATATGTCACGCTAAAAAAGTGCAACATTGTTGCATTCGATAAGCGGTACCTAGCTCCAACTTATAGAATAGATAACATACCAGTGTGAAACGAGAAAGTAGTAAGACACTGGGATACTTGGGTGGATTGCTTCGATATGTGTGACTGTCATGCTGCAGTGACAGTGCAGAAAATTTTTTTGAAGCCGTTATACCTCACACAGCTTATAGCAAAAGGTAATTCCTTTAGATCAAATGTCGTCCTGACCACCTTGCACTCTGCACTATTTTTTTCCATGACAGAGTACAGCATCCCCATTGGGATGTACTTGACAAAGCATATCAACAAGTTCTAAGACCCCAAAGGTTCTTAATTAAGAGGAATAAGACCTTAAAAGACCTGAGCTACCAAGAGAAACTGGTGGCTGTATATTTATATTCAGTATCTTATAGACGCCTCAGGGGTGATCCATACCTATAGATCAGTAAAAGACCCAGTTGTCTAAGAACGTTTGTACTTTCAAAAATCAAACAGTCCCACAAAAACTAGGACCAAAGATCTAAATCTACTCTAACAGCAGTACACACAGCATATCCATACTTGGGGACGTTCAACATCATACTCCATAATGGGACTATAAGAAAGCTAAATGATTTCAAAAAAGATCCCTTTGTAGTAAGATGGATAGCAACTGGCTAAAACACAAAATGTATACAGTAGTACAAGATGCAACCACATCACCAAAAAGTATGAAGGTGACCAGTGGTGTGACCCATCCTTTTTGAGATTTACTTTTCTGGTCTCCAGGCAGGAAGCTAGGACCTCTTGCTTAGTAAATTTGCAGATGATTGCAAACTGCTAGTTATTCATAGGTTCATAGGTTCATAGGTAGAAACTAGGCTATCGGCCCTAGGGCCCATACAAGCCTAGCCAAAAATGTACCCTGGCTTTCGCCACCCAAGAAAATTATTTTCCTGTGCCCCTGTCGAGCAGAGCCACAGAAGTGATCCCCGGGCTGAATTTCCCATTTCCCATCCAATCATCAAGATTTTTCTTGAAGAGTGCTAATGAGGAGCTCTGTTTGACTTAGATAGGTAGTCTGTTCCAGAGTATGGGAAGTCTCTGGGACAGGAATCTATCCCTCCAGCATGTTCTGTTTATTGTGGTGACAAGGTTTAGGTCCCTAGAGCGTGTAGCTCGGAGGGATTGGGATTTCTTTAAGTGGAGCATGTCCAACAGCTCAGGGTTTGACATAGCTTTGTATGTTGGGCAGAGATCGCCCCTGAGTAGGCGATATGTGATGGAGTAAAGCTGTAGTTTTTTTAGACGGTCTGCATAGGGCATCTGTTTGAGGCCAGTAATCCTCTTTGTGAGGTATTCCTGTGGTCTTTCCAGTTGTTGTAGATGCCTTGTGAGGTACATACCAAAAGGGGTGTTGTACTCTATAATGGGTCTAATGAGTGATAAGTAGAGGGGAACAATGACCTCTTTTTTTCTGGATGAGAATCCTTTTGTGATGAGATGAGCCACGTAGAAGGATTTCCTGACCACTGTGGCGATGTGATTATCAAAGGAGAGACTACTGTTCACCTGTGTCCCAAGGTCTCATCACATTTTCAGCATTAAGTAGACTACCAGCTATGTGGTAGTTCATGGGTACAGAGTTTTTACCAAAGGGGATGACAATACACTTTTTGGCATTGAGCTTCAGGCCATGGCTTTGACACCAGGTATCTGTCTCAGTGAGGCCCTTTTGTAGTTTGTCCACATCGTTAGGAGTTTCAATTATGGCTCCTAGTTTGCAGTCATCTGCAAACTTTGTTAGCCAAAGACCTTCTATGTTGGCCTGCACTTCAGAGAAGTAGATACCAAACAGGAGAGGACCCAGGACTGAACCCTGTGGTACTCCACTTGTCACTGGTCTGATGTCGGATTTGGAATCCGCTACTTTCACAGTGTGGGTTCTGTCTGTGAGCCAGTTGGCAACCCATTTTGTGACATAGGGATTTATACCTAGTTTAGCAAGCTTATCTATAATTTCAGAGTGGGGGATGGTGTAGAAAGCCTTGGCAAGATCTAGATATGCTGTGTGAACCATTTTACCCTCATCTATGGCATTGGTGACTGCTTCAAAGAAGTCAATCAGGTGTAGGAGACATGATCTGCCTTTTACAAATCCAAACTGGGTAGGGTCCAGAGTTTGGAGATTACCAATGTCTTTGTTTATGAGTTCCACGATGATACATTCCATGGCCTTGCAGACCAGGCTCGTCAGGTTAATGGGGCAGTAGTTCCTGGGGTCCGTCGTGGCTCCCCCTTTGTGGAGTGGGATAACCGTCACAGTGTGCCATTCAGTGGGTACAAAGCCTGAGGTGAGGCTATGACTGAACATGGTAATTAAGTAGGGTGCCAGTTCATTCTGTAGTTCATGTAGAACACAGACTGGGATATTGTCAGGTCCCATGGATGCTGTGTTCTTGGCTTTGGAGAGTGTGTTTTTTACCTGTGCAGCCATGATTATAGGAACTTTGCATTCTTCCGGTATAGAGATGGGCCCTCTAGGGGGTGAGAGTGGGGTAAAGTTAGCACTGAACCTATTTGCTAGGATGTTGGCAATATCAGTTGGTTCTGTATATTTAGTGCCATTGTGCTGTAACTCAGAGCAGATCTGAGTGTTCCCATTAAGATTCTTGACATAGCTATAGAATGCTTTGTAGTTGTCTTTAGAGTCAGTGGCAATTTTGTTTTTGTAACTAGCTTTGGAGGATTTTATGAGGGATCTCAGCTTCTTACTGAGGTTGACCAGGGAGTTCCTCCAGTCATGGGATTTTACTCTTGTTTGCAGCAGTTTCTTTTTTCTGTTGTAGAGTTTGTTTATGGTAGAGGACCACCAGATTGGCTTCCTTTTTTTGGAGGATAATATCTTGGTTCTATTAGGGATAGCATGATCCATGCACTCGTGTAAGTGCTTATAAAGTGCATTTGTGTAGGATTCGGCAGTCATACCTCTATTGTCCATCTGCATGGGTGTCATGAAGTTTGCCACTTCTGTCTTAAGAAATGTGAAGTTGGCTTTGGAGAAGTTTTTTACGATGGTTTCCCTAATTGGGGGTGGGGGTGGGATGTGGATGTCTAGACTGATTAACTTGTGGTCAGATCTGACCAACAAGGACTTGACCTCTGGTGTGGAACACTGGTTTCCCATGTTGGTAATGACCAGGTCTAGGATATTGCTGCCCCTGGTGGGGGTGTGAATAAGTTGATCCAAGGCGTTCGAATTTATGAATTCTAGAAAACTTTGAGCAAAAGAGTTGGTACATGAGTAGTTTTCCCAGTTAATGATGGGGTAGTTGAAATTGCCCATTATTAGGATGTTGGGTTGTACCCTAATACTTTCCAGTGTATCAAGAAATGAGGAGTGTGAATCCTGGGGCATGGTGGGGGGTCTGTAGCAAGCTACAATTTGGATTGCGGTCTTGCCCAGAGTTAGTTGCGCTTGGATAATCTCGGATGCATTATGCTCTGCAACTAGCCTGGAGGTGTGGATATCCTTAATGAATATGGACACGCCTCTGCCTTTAGTGCTTCTTTCTGGGTTAGGCGGCCGAAAGGTGCGGTATGAATTGAAGCCTGGTAACGCAGGGGTGCTCTATGGAGCTTTGATCCAGGTCTCTGTCACTGCACAGATGTCAATGTTCTCCATTTTCAGGAGTGCCTCGAGTGAGTGCATTTTGAGGTTTAGACTTCTAGTATTACCCTCAGATTTTGCTTGCTTGTACCTGTTACAGTGGTGAATTTGTCATTTGAACCTTGCCTAAAAAAGGCACTATAGGGGTGGCAAGAGCCTTAGCCAGTATCCGGAATCCTAAGGGCGACAGGTGCAGGCCATCTCTGGCAAAGCACTGTGGACCGTCGATCATGTCATCCCAGGCAGACAAATACTGGATCCCCTTAGAATGACACCAGAAGCTTAGCCAATTGTTGAAGTCAATCATTTTGTCCTTGTGCTGTGGTATCATTCTGGGTGATGGCAGGATGCTACTCAGGGTTAGGGTCATACCTGCCTGGGATACAAGACTGGAGAACTCCTCCATGTCTCTATTCATGTAGTCCAGGGAGGTACATCTCAGGTCATTCACAACAACATGGACAATGACAGTGTCATATTTGTACTTATTGTGGAGTGACCTGAGTGCATGCGTTATGTGGCGCATCCTGGCACCTGACAGGCAGCTGACAGTAACTTTCTCCTTGTTTAGTCTAGTGAGTGGAACATAAGTGTGCCTGACTATAGAGTCACCTATGACTAGAATGTTGGGTACGTTGTTATGCCTTATGGGCTGTGGTTGAGTGGCACACTGAGTTTGTGGGCTATGTGTCATTTGGGTTGTGTTAGGTGGTGGAGTTTGCTTGCGTTTATGCTTTGGATGTCCCTGATGCTTGGGCAGGTTTTTATTGAGAGCCTCCATGAATGCAGGTGTGTGTTTTGTGTTTCTATGTGTGTGTTTTGGTGGTGTAGGTTTTGGGGGACTATGTGATGAGTGTGGTGTGGTGCAAGTGTTTACCTTCTCCTTTTGACTGTCTAGTCCAGTCTTGGGTGAAGAGAGCTTTGCTTCCCGTTTGGCTATATAAGTGCATCTCTCACAGGTTGTAGTGTTGGGTGGTAGGAGGAGAGGGTTGTCTGTGTACATGAGGCAATTGCTGCATTGCCCCAAGATGCCCAGATTCATCAGGTAGACAGGAGAAATCACTGGGAGCTGACCCTTAGACATGCCTGGATAAGTGCTTATTTATTAAGTACTAAAAACTGCTTTCCAATAGACAAGTGAGGAAAGTTGAGTGCTGTAGTAATTTGCAGCTTATGTAGTGCTTACAATGAGTTCTGAACAAGTGCTGAGTTCAAAGAAACAGATTTGAGTGCTGAAACTAGAAAACTGGCTAGTTATAAGAAACAAAAGTAAGCTAGAAGGCTTCCCTCCAACACAGAAGGGCTTGGGGGCTCAGAAGCCTACAAACAGTCTAGATCACTTAACAGGAAAGGCAGGAAACAAGCTTAAAAACATTTTTTTTTGCTTGATCTCTTACCCAGATGCTCTCTTTGTACACAGTAGGAGTGCCTGAAATCAGAATATGATCTCACTGCACTTATCGATAAGTCTCCCATCTGACATCCAAATCTTCAAGAAGGAACTCTCCATGATAACTCTTGGTGTACTGAAAATGAACTAAAATTAAGATGCTAAAAAGCAGTATCATCATATTTGGTAAACAACACCCCTCGGCTCAACATACTGTATTGCCAATACACTACTACAAAATGTATTTATTTATTTATTTTATTTTATTTTAAGTTTGTTTGCCAGGATGGTCCATTAGGCTGAATGAGCCCATTTTCAATGGAGTCCTGGGGAGAAAAGCTCCATAGATACAATATGAAGTATAAAATAAAATAACAGTCTGTTAAAGTACAAGAAGAATATATATAAGCCAAAGTAAATGTTAATACAACTAGAATACAAAGAAGAACAATAAGTAACAATTCATGTGAGTTTACAATTTGTAGTCTCTATAATCACTAAAATAGATGTTAAATCAAAGACAATAGTGAGTAAGTATGTACAGAAGAATTAAACATAAGCAGTTATTTACAATCTGTGTGTATGATATCCCTTTTGTAAGGCATACTGTAGCAATGAAAGTTAGGGATCTTGGAACTTGGGTTGACAATTCCCTATCTTCTGATAACCTTGTGGCAACAGTAGTCAGGAAATCCATCTTCTTAGGATAATTAATCACTGAGTGAATATTATTCAGATCTAAGGAGGTCATCATTTCCTTATATTCATTATTAATTAGGGCAGTTATGGAGTACAACACTATTTTCAGGTTGCACCCCACTAGATATATCAAACAACTAGAAAGGGCAAGGAGGGTCCTAACCAAGACCATTGCAGATCTAAAGATAATGCAGTACTAGGAGAGGCTGGATGCACTGTCCCTTTATTTGAGGCAAGACTTGGTTGTCTTTCATTTCTCTAACACTTTCACTAACACAAGAGACAGGGACTTCAATTTTCATTAACAGATAAACAATACAAGGGAGAGAGGTAGAGAATGACAGTGTGCTCCCACCAGTTCTGCAGCAGAAATGACTTCCCTTGCAGGTTAACAGTGTAATTCATTAGCACCATTCAAATGGAGCATGGATGATAGTTGGGTTCCCACAAACTTACACCAGGATTGACTGACCTAGCCCTCCTTGAAAAAGGGGTTGTATAGCCTTAGAGTAGGTATATGCAAGGTATATTTGTTCTCAGGATTACATTGCCTTTATATAGCTATAAATAAAAAACAAATAGATTAATTCTGTACCAGATTTTCTAGCTGCCATTATTTTCCTAAGGAAAGAATATGAATGCTACAAGCTGTTAAATAGTTATTTCCTGTAGTCCAGGGTTTGATTCTCTCAGCCTTCATTTCCCCACTATGTAACTCTGAGCAAGCCACTTGCTATGGGGCCACTGGGAATTTGGCCTAAGCAACTCAATCAATTCCTTGACTACATACCTAATAACTACCTAGGAGTACATATGTAGACCAATGTTGAATTTTGCTAGGATATTTTGTCCTGATCCACACAGGAATTTCTGATAATGGTATTTTTGCAATGTCAGGAAATTTTCTGAAGAATGTAGAGCTGTGTAAGCACTTACTATAATAGTAGATGTCCTACTTTGCACTGTTACAGTATGCCTTTCAAAAGGAATATCATGTCAAAGATAGCCATATGTCAGGGCAACATACCTAAGCCTAAGGTCCTTCTAATTGGTATACATGAGTTGCATGACCTACGTCTGAGGCACAAGGTACATAAGTGGCATACGAGCACCAAAACCTTAGAACTGAATTGCCCCAGGAGAACTAGTGCAGCCGTAGAGAACGAAAAACAGATGTTACATGTACATCCAAAAAGAGGAGAAAGAAAGAACACTCAGCAAGAGGGCAAAGAAAAAAATGAATATGGGGAAAGTGGCAGGGATGGAATACTGCAACAATGGAAAGTAGGACATCTACTGTTATGGTAAAATTTTACACAGTTGTACTACATCCTTCCTTACTACTGTTGCAGCATTCCTTACAAAAAGGAGAGCACTAAAGCTGATGAAGATGCTGAGAGGAGGAGGAAGAAGAAACAGAAGAACATTCCAAAAACATGGAGAATGGGGCTGGAGAATCCCACACAAACTCTAGAAATAACATCCAACTGCTAGTGTTTAGTAAAAGTATGAAAAGAAGACAAAGTAGCAGCTTCCAAAAGGAATTTGGCATCAAGACCTCTTAAAATAAGCTCCAGAACAGATAATCACCCCAGTAGAATGAGCATGAACAAAAAGAGGAAGCTGTTTGCCATGAAATGAGTAACAAAAAGAAATGGCTTTAGAAATCCAAGAGGAGATGGTTTGCTTAGAAACAACTAAACCAATTTCTTGGCATGAAAAGAAACAACAGGTTGCTCAGATTTCCTAAAATCTTTAGTCTTATCCAAATAATAGCTGAGCTGTCTATGTAAATAGAAATAATGTAGAACTCTCTCACTGTTATTTTGAAAGGGATGATTCAAAGACAAGTCATTGACCACTGTAGGCATGTGATAAACTAGAAAAGGAGGAACTGCCAAAAGAGCCTGAAACTCAGAGACTCTCTTGGCAGAAGTCAGAGCATGACAGTCCTCCAGGTACACAATTTCAAAGTAGAAAAAACTGCTGATTTAGAAAGTGGCTGAGTTAACCTTTCAGGAACAAGATTAAAGTCTGAAAGAGGAGGAATTGGCTTTCATGGAAGCCTAATATGAAGGATACCTTTCAAAAACTGTTCAACCTCAAATCTAGAGGTTAAACAGTTTTTGAAAGGTATCAAAAACTGTCAAAAACAGTTTAACCACAAATCTAGAGGAAAGTGTTGGATCCAGAGGTAGACAAGTAGAAATGGCTGACAAATTTTTAAAGTGTATTAGTTCTGGTTTAGGCACTTGGGCTTCAGGCCAGTTATTTTACATTAAGAAGGTTCGTGGTCTGCACTCTTGTGGGAGAAGAGGCTGGACTCTGCCCTTCTGAGCTGGGAATTTCTGGTTAAAGGTTTATAGTGCCTGAATATTTGAACTGTATCTTACTGAAATTGGTACACCTTGTTTGCTGTAGCATAGACTAGATCCAGGCCTGCTGAATCTAGCTTTGTTTATATGCTTGTTGTTTGTTTGCTTGTTATTTCCCTGGAATGCTAATTCCACCTAATACGTGGCTTCTCAGCGCTTCTGTGGATCACTAGTGATATCTGGATTGCTTACTGTACTTATTTCCTTGTTTCACTTGAAAGAAAGTTACTGTTTGTCGTTTTTGCATTTAAGTTACCTGTAACACATTGCACTTAAGTTACCTGGCAATTGCTCGCTAAAGCAATTATATAAGTCAGCACTAAAAATTAAAAGCACTACACCCTCACTCCCCACTGGCCCTTGTTTTCAATTATTAAGGAATTCCCAGTATTATTCTAGCATGTCCAAAGGTCAGTTGTCAATCTCCTCTCCGGTCCAGCTGGTGAATCTGGGAATCTTGAGGCAATGTTACAACTGCCTCATGTACACAGACAACCCTCTCCTCCTCCCAACAAATTCCAACACATGTGAGAGATGCAACCATATATCCAAACTGGAGGCTAAGCTCTCTCAACTCAGTACTGGCATAACCAGGCAGGAGGAGAAGGAAACCACACTCACTACAATTCCAGTCTCACATAGACCTACCACGACAGCAAACCAAACACATAATCACACAAAAACATACTCGGAGGCTCTAAATAAAGATCTGCCTAAGCAGCAGAGACCTCCAAAGCAGACACCCAAGCAACCGCTATCCCAAAACAAAACACGTGCAACACATATCTCACAAAGCCAGTGTGCCGAACAGTCACAGCCCTTAATACTAAACAATACACCTGATACACTTGTAATAGGTGACTCTATCATCAGGCACACTGACGTCCTGCTCACCAGGCTGAACAAGGAGAGGGTCACGGTGAGCAGCCTGTTGGGCGCTAGGATCCACCACATAACACAAGCACTCAGGTCACTCCAAGGCAAGTACAAATATGACTCAGTCATTGTCCATGTTGGTGTGAATGACCTGAGATGTACCTCCCTGGACTACATGAAAAGAGACATAAAGGAGCTCTCTGAGCATGTAGCCCAGGCCGGTATGACCCTGACCTTGAGTAGCATCTTACCCTCACCAAGAATGATGCCACAATATGAAGACAAGATGATCAATTTCAACAATTGGCTTAAGTACTGGTGTCATTCAAAGGGGATCCAATGCCTGTCAGCTTGGGATGATATGCTCGACAAGCCACGATGTTTCGCTAGGGACGGCTTGCACCTGTCACCCCTGGGCTTTCGGATATTGGCAAAGGCTCTTGCTACCCCCATAGTGCCTTTTTTAGAAAAGGCTCAAAAGACAAACCCACCTCCATAGGTATCACAAGGGATAAGAAACTAAGAGTAATGCTACTCAACGCCAGAAGTCTAAACCTCAAGATGCGCACACTCGAAACTCTCCTTAGCATGGAGAACATCGATATCTGTGCAGTAACAGAAACCTGGTTCAGGGCTCCCGAGAGCACCCCAGCACTACCAGGTTATACCTCATACCATTCTTTTTGGCCCCAAAACTTGGGCCGAACCACAAATGGAGGGGGAGTATCGATATTCATCAAAGATACCCACACCTCCACGTTGATGGCAAAGCACGAAGCATCAGAGACTATCCATGTGCAACTAACAGAGGGTAAAACTGCCTTCCAGTTTATAGGCTGCTACAGACCACCCTCCCAAACCCAGGAACCCCACTCGGCCTATCTGAGAACACTGGAAAATATGAAGGTCTCTCCAAACACCATTATATTGGGTGACTTCAACTACCCAAACATAGACTGGGAGCATTACTCTAGCTCCAACACCCTAGCCCAAAGGTTCCTAGAATTTATAAACTCAAATGCTATGGAACAACTTGTTACCACTCCCACAAAAGGGGAAAAAATACTGGATCTGATCATCACCAACATGGGGATTCTATGCAACAGACCAGAAGTGTATCCCTCACTAGTAAGATCAGACCATAAACTAATCTCACTGGATATTCACATCCCGACCCCACCCCCTGCCCAGAAAACCACAGTGAAAAACTTCTCTAAAGCAAATTCCACACTCCTCAAAACTGAGGTGGAATCCTTCAAAGCCCCCGGGCCTGTGGAAAATACAGCCCAGTCCGCAGAATCCTTTATAAATGCATTCTATGAACACCTTCAGGAATGCATGGATCATGCGATCCCAAATAAAACCAAGACCCAGTCCTCCAAAGGCAGACGTCCTGTCTGGTGGACCCCAGCCATAAACAAACTATACAATAGAAGGAGGAAGCTACTAAATGATAGAGCAAAATCCCAAAAAGGGAAGGCATCACTGATCAGTATTAGCAAAAAACTACGGGCACTCATAAAATTGTCTAAGGCCAGCTTCGAGAGAAAAATTGCACAGGACACTAAGGATAATCACAAGGCTTTCATTAGTTATGTTAGGAACCTGGGTGGTAATTCCCAGATATGCTCAGAATTAGTCCAAAATGACAAAAAATACACTGAACCCACAGACATTGCCAACATCCTAGCTGACAGGTTCAGCGCAAACTTCTCACCCCCCCTCCCCACCAAAAGGGCAAATATCTATCCCAGCAGAGTGCTGCCCCCCTGACATCTCAGATGCTCAGGTAAGATCCGCCCTCTCCAAAGCAAAAAACACAGCATCAATGGGACCAGACGGTGTCCTACATGAACTCCAAGAAGAGCTAAACCCAAACATAAAACTACTGTTCAATTTTAGCCTTACTACAGGATATGTGCCCAAAGAGTGGCGTACAGCAACAGTGGTCCCTCTCCATAAAGGTGGTGCCTCAACGGATCCTGGAAACTATTGCCCCATAAGCCTGACTAGCTTGGTCTGCAAAGCTATGGAAAGGATCATCATGGACCTCATAAATAAAGATATTGGGGACCTACAGACACTGGATCCTACCCAGTTCGGCTTTGTTAAGGGCAGATCCTGCCTCTTAAACCTGGTTGATTTCTTTGAAACAGTCACCAAGGCCATTGACGAGGGGAGGTGGTCCACACAGCCTACCTGGACCTCGCAAAAGCCTTCGATACAATACCCCACTCGGGCATTATAGATAAGCTCACCAGCTTAAATATAAACCCCTATGTCACTAGATGGATTGTAAACTGGCTCAAGGACAGAACCCACATGGTTAGAATTGCTGGAGCCATGTCAGACTCCAAACCAGTTACAAGTGGTGTCCCACAAGGCTCAGTCCTGGGACCTCTCTTGTTCGGTATATATTTCTCGGAGGTACAGGCCAACACAGAAGGACTGTGGCTGACCAAGTTCGCAGATGACTGCAAACTGGGCACCATAATCTACTCTCCAGCCGACACAAGCATCCTCCAAGCATCCTCCAAAAGGGCCTCATAGAAACAGACAACTGGTGCCAGAGCCATGGCCTCAAGCTAAATGCCAAAAAGTGTATAGTCATCCCCTTTGGCAAAAACAAAGTGCCCACAAATGACCACATAGGTGGTAATCCATTAAGTACAGAAGAAGTAATTATGGACCTGGGGACCCACGTTGATAGCAATCTCTCATTTGACAACCACGTGGCCAAAGTGGTTAGAAAAACATTTTATATAGCCCACCTAATCATGAAGGGATTCACATCTAGATCAGAGGAGGTCATCGTGCCTCTTTACTCATCCCTCATCAGGCCCATAATTGAGTACAATGCCCCTTTTGGGATGTACCTTACCAAACACCTGCAGCAACTGGAAAGACCCCAAAAGTACCTCACCAAGAGGATCAAAGGGCTCAAACAGATGCCATATGCTGCCCGGTTAAAGAAACTCCAGCTCTACTCAGTGGCATACTGCCTGTTCAGAGGCGATCTGTGCCTGACGTATAAAGCCATGTCCAACCCGGAATTAATGATGCACCTCAGAAAATCCAAATCCCATCGAGCTACACGCTCGAGAGACGTGAACCTCAGCACTGAAATAAATAGGACATGCTGGAGGAACAGATTCATAACCCAGAGGCTCCCTTCACTCTGGAATAAAATCCCAGTCCAGGTTAGGCAGAGTCCCTCATTGACTCTCTTCAAGAGGAATCTTGATGAGTGGATGGGAGATCGTAGGTTTACCCCGGGTATCACTTCTGTGTCACTGTTAGACAGAGGCACAGTATACTAACCTCGAAAAAGGGCATAGCAAAATAAATTTAAAATGGGTGGTGAAAGCCAAACACAATCTGGCTAGGCTTATAAATGCCCTAGGGCAGATAGCCTAGTATGAACCTATGAACCTATGAACCTAAATGATCTTTAAAAGAAGAGTATGCCAAACTAGAATTGAGCAACTCAGGCAACTGAGAGAGAACATTAGGAATACTCAGTAAGAGATGATCCTATTCATGTTTGTGAGGCCGAAAAGAAAATCTGTTCCATTTAACAACATAAGATTTTCAGCTAGTGAGTTTTCTGGTCTACTGCAAAACCCAAACCAAGAGCTCTGGAAACTGGTGTAGAAAATGAATCAAAGGGGTGGTAGGTTGGCGTAATGGTTAAGGTGCTTACCTTAGAAACACAAGGGTTTGATTCTCACATGGGGTAATTGGCTAGGCGTAAAATGGCCCATGAGGACAGTTAGCCTAGTACTAATCTATGAATCTATGAAATTTGTATCACCCAGAGAGTCAACTGTAGGGTTGTAAGATAAAGGTGAATGAGAGAACACCTGTCTTGCAGGAGAAGATCCATCCTGTGAGGTAACTTGTGATGACTGCACCTGACCAGGTGAAATAGAAGGGGAAACCAGCACTGACTGGGCCAACAAGATTTTGGGCCTGTTCCACATTATTTTGAATGGGACCTTTGGTAACAGAGGAGGGGAGGGGGTAAGCATAGAGGAATATTCCTTTCCAAGAAAAAGACATGACAGCCACTTTCCAAGCCAGAGGATTTGAGTATCTGGAATAGAACTTGGGAAGTTGTCTGTTCAGAAGGGTGGCATAAATATCTACTTGACGAATACTCCACCAATGGGCAATGTCCAGGAAAACTGCCCTGTAAAGCATCCAGTAATGAGGATCTATCCTGGACCTGCTCAGATTATCTGCCACCAGACTGAGAAGGAATATAAACTGCCTGAAGAGTCAAATGATGGCAGATAGCAAAATCCCAAGCTATGGGAGCCAGTCTGCAAAGTTGATAAGACTTTGTGCCCCCTTCTTGTTTATATACCACATAACAGTGGTGTTGTCTGTGAAAATTCTTAGGGGACCTGGGATCCAGAGGGAATGCAAAGCCTGAACACCTAGAATCATCACTCTCATTTCCTTCATGCTGATAACAGTCTTTCACCTGTACATGAGCTGGATCATGGTCACATGGGGCCCTAGGCAGGGTAATGGATCTACTCCCCCCCGTGCAGCCATTCCAGTGTCCGATTACTTGACTGTCTCTCCCCATTGACCATAAACACTGCCAAAGCCTGGCAGTGTGCATATTATTTTCTTCTTTATGTCTACAATGATTACAGATATTTAGATTTAATGTAAAACGTTTATTTCAAATTTTATAGCACAAGCATGATAGCCATTTGCTAAACAAAATAATACAGTCTCAGAATGTAAACAGAGTTAACATGAGCAATAGCAAACTTCTATGCCTTTGAAACTTGCATTCATTTAAACAGCATTGAAACTGACATTCATAGAAAATACATCTGGCCAGTGGCAGATTACATGTACCTTGGGCTGTTTTCAAACCATGGGCCCCCTGCACAGATTTTTTAGGACATCCATAAATGCATGTGTTCTTTGATTCACCTTCCTGATTGCATTAATTTATATTCCTTGTTTAATACAGTACTACTTGTTAGAGTGTTTTAAATTTGCAGTTTTGATTATTTTTCCAGTAAGCAGTGAAACAAAACGTCTGAACCAGTAATCACAAAATTATCCATTTCAGAACATTTCAATCATAAAAGGCCCCTCAAACTGCTGTCAATATAATCCACCAATATCAGTCAATATGAACAATCTCAGCAGAAGTAAAAGTCAGCTAAATAATTACACATTAAAGAGATTTGCAAGTAATGGAAAGGTTGCTGCTGCCAAACAACTTTGTATTTCTGTGCTTCATCTACAAATTCATTGCTTATTTTACATTAAAAAATGTATAGATACTAGGCATCTTATCCAAAGGAAAACAAATTCAGGAGTACAAAGGACCCCCCTCCCCTTATGCTTTATTGATCTACCTGGGGTAGGAACAGAACCTACAACCTTATGTACCAAAAGCTAGTATGCTATTTGTTGCACCACTGCCACTGAGCAATGCAATTTTGAAGCTCTATGGCTAACACTGACAGATTGTAATATTCAGTGATTAAAAAAAAATAATAATAAATAAATAATCAAAGTAGACCTGGCAGTTGGTGTTGAAGTCTAAGCCACTTGCATATCAATACTTAAGGTTTAAGGTTTGACTCTGAGCAAAGTCACATAACTGGATAGTGCCCCTAACTGGGCATTACACCACAGAAAAAATGTTTTGTTTGGTAAATAAAGATTGCAGTCAGTATCTATGCTCTGTTTGTCCTAAGTCACGGCTTGCTCTGTATATCCCCCATTCTTTGCCATTATCTACTTAACTTTCCCACAGTTTCTAAATATAATGTTATGATAATGTTATGATAATGTTATTATGATGAACTACTAGGCACTACCATTGATGATCAACTCAAATTTGATCTACACATCAGCAATTGCATCAGAAAAAAACAACAGAAACTAGGACTTCTGTACAGGAATAACAAATTCCTCACCCCTGAAGCTAGGGTTACTCTCTCTCATGCCTATCTACTACCTTGCTTAACTTACTGTTCCCAAATACTAACAAATCTGAACTCCTCCTTACTTACCAAACTAGGATCAACCTATCACAAGATAGCCAGATTTGCAGCTCAACATACATATAAATCCCACAACTGTCTCTCCCTAAAATACCTGAACTGGCTGGAATTACCACACCTGTCTCTCCAATCTCAGCTGCAAATCATACATACCACCCTAAAGCAGCCTGCTTTCTCATTTCCCTCTACTCCCCTATCAGACAACTACGAAGTGCAAACCAAGACCTATTAATTGTTTATAAATCTGCATCTAAGATAGGGTGGAACTTATACAGCTACCACCCCTCCATTGCATGGAACAAACTCCTACTAGAAATAAGGAACCTTACACATCCTAAACAATTTAGGGTCTATATCATGAAATCGAACTTCCAAAATGTCGAACACCATAAGTTCGAATTTGGAAGATCGAATTCGGATAACATTGACACTTCAAAACAGCAAATTTTTTCCCAGGGAAAGAATTCGCTGCTCCAAAAAACACACACATAACACAATCACACCAAACACCTTCAAAACCTACACTAAACCTAACATACACCACTATCTATGCACTAACCATAACCCAGCCCTAACCCTAAAGTCCGTCACTATTGCACACTTACCTGGCCCACACCCTAACCCTAATGTCTGTCACTACCACACACTTACCTGACCCGCGCCCTAACTCTAAAGTCCATCACTATCGCACACTTACCTGACTCGCGGCCTAACCCTAACATCCATCACTACCCATCTGTACACTTACCTTGACCCGGTCCGAAAATGCCGAAGCCGCTGAAACGGCCAACTGAATTCTTTCCCTGGGAAAGAATTCGGGTTTCCACGACTTCAACATTCTCAACTTTTGACTTACCAGGTTCGGCCTTCCGGTATTCGGCGTTCACAACATTCGATTTCATGATATAGACCCAACAATTTAAACTAGCCGCCAAAGACTACTTTAAAAAACACTGGACCTGCCACTGCACTAACCCTCCCTGACCAAATCCAAGCAGACTAGTCCTCTTTATCTGTTTACATTCCGTTTCTTTTTATGTAAGTCACAAAACTATTCTTTTATTCTCCTTACTGAACCTTACATTAGTTAATTTTTTTTTTTTAGAAACTTCAACATTTTGTTTCTTACGATGTAATTGTTTTTCTACTTATGTTTATACTATTGTACAATTCTGGCAACTACTGATTGTGATATGTAAGTTATCAAATATCACTTTAGTAATTCTTGTATGTACTGGATCTTTTCTTCCCAGGCCTCCACTGAAAAATGGCATTAGCTCAGTCGGACACTCCCGGTCAACAAATGTAAAATAAAATAAGTAAATAAAATGTTATTCTGAGGTTTCTAGGCTTGCTGTGAGGAAGTTCACCTGCAGGGTCCTAATGCTTATTAGGTTCAGTTCCTAACACTGGACTTGCTGTCTGGAAGTTGTCCCTCAGGGTCTTAACAGTTGCTGTGTTCAGTTCCTAATGCTGAAGCTTGTTTTTCTAATTTATGGAAGTTTTATTTTTTATATTTTGTACTGAATACAAGGTGCCCCTAGCAAACGTGAGCCCTAAGCAGCTGCTTAGATCACCTAGTGTTGGAACTGGCTCTGTTGAGGAGATCAGACACTCTGGACCCTGAAGTTGAGGAAGCCCCCAAACCAGGTCTAAAGCATCTGTAAACTACAGGGTTGGGAACCTGAAAACGCAAGCTTGGTTTCCGAGAAATCTGGTGAATCCACCATAGGAACTCCTGTCAGACAAGGCAACAGAGGTATGGGAAAATCCAGAGGATGACATTGCTGCAGCCAAATTATTTTGAGATACCACTGAAACATCTGCATGTAGGGCCTGGCCAAAGGAAACACTGGAAAGGTGGAAGGTAGAAACCATAGGATTCATAGAAGCTCTCTTGTAGACATAACCTGTAAAGATAGGAGGGACTAGAAGAAAGCTGTCAATAAGAAGACCTTGGGAGGTGAAATAAATGCCATCATTGATAGGGTGTGGGTCCTGCATCCCAAGAAAATTTGGTCCTGTGTATGGGTTAGAATAGACATCTTGAGACTGAGAGCCAAATTCACACTGAAAAGGAGCATGGTAAATTCCAGATCCTGCAGAAGAAGCTTCTGACAGGGAGCATAAATAAGAAGGTCATCCAGATAGGGAAAAATCCTAACACCATCATGTCTGCAAAAGGCTATGACCAGGCCTCGACAGTTTGTCAAAATATCTTGGTGCTGTAGAAGGTCCAGAAGGCAAAGCAGAGAACACATAATTTGAGGAAGAAACAGAGAACTATAAATACTTCATGAAGAGAGGGTCAATAGGAATCTGGAGATAGGCATCCTTCAGTTTGAGAGACACAAGGTAGGCCTGGGAAGCAACAGAGAAAACAGGGACTGGAAAAACAACATTTTGAAAGAAAGAACTTTTAGAAAGGTGTTGAGAAAGGAAAGCTCTAGAATGGGTCTTCAAAAGCTGTCCTTCCTGGGAACCAAAAACATTCTGGAATAGAATCCCTTGCCCCATCTGACAAAGATGAACTGGCTGAATAGGCCATCCCTGGAGATTAAAGGTCCTGACGAGGAGGAGGAGGGGGAAAAGAAAGCAGTTGGCAAGAAGGAGTCTGAGCGAACATAACCAATAACTCAGAGACAGAATTTAAAAACAGCATTCAGACTGGTGGCAAAGAAGTTGTGAGGTCACTTCTACATCAGTTTTGTACCTTGTACTTTGGACAGAGAACATACATCTGATGTACTGCACTTGGAAGGTCCCAAGGCATTGGAATGCTGGCCAGATGTATGGCTATCCTTAGCAAGATATTCCTTTTGTGATGAATACTGCAATAGTGATAAAGAAGGGCATCTACAGATGACCTTACTTCTGACATGTACTGGGGCTGTAACACCTTTGGTATACTACACCAATAACTGAATATGCATATAGTGCAGATTGGTAGCCTGGCACAATCTAATGGTCTCTAAATATTAATAAACTTAATTATCTTATCACCTGATACTTTGGTACTGCCATCAGGTGATGAGGTAACCCAGAAATGCTTTTCCTGCTGAATATCTTTTATTTGTTTTGACACAGCAACATTAACAATCCATTTGCAATCCAAGAATATTGACTTCTTTCTGAAATTAACCCTAACAAATGACTTTTCACATAACCCCATCCAATAATTCAGCTGGTGACTCTTTGTACTCCTCCTATGCAGCTAGACTGTGGAATTCCTTACCCCTAGGGGGTTGGAGGTTGGCATAATAGTTAAGGTGTTTACCTTACAAGCACAAGGTACAAAGTCTGATTCTCACCCTCAGCATTGCATAGCTAGGCTTGAAATGGTCCCTTGGGGTCATTAACTTAATAATTGCCTATAAATCTACTACTCAAACAAAATGATAATAACAGACTTTTCAAACTTAAACTCAGACATCACTTACTAGGTACATGACTCTGCTCTTGTTCCATACCAGGCTAACCCTACACTATCTTCAGCATTCTAGACAGCTTTTCTTCCCTCTTCTCGCTTTCCTCACATGGTACTTTATAAAACTATTAACTTTAACTTACAGCATGTCTTCCTCCATTGTATTTCTTTTTCCCCTTTCTCTATTTTTACTCATGCTTCATACTCAAAATGCTTCCTGACTACTTTATTCCACTCCTCCTTTTCCCTCCTCTCCTGCACAACCATCGTGCTGCCTGTTCTATACCTAACTTTCATGTCTATATTACAAGATCGAATGTTTACGTGATCGAACACCTAAACATCAAACTTGTAATATTGAACCCAAAAACAGTGAATGGCACAGGAAAACACGTCGGTCAGCCACATAAAAAATAAAATAACTTTATACCCAAACTAAGTGGGGTGCTTCACCCCCCACACCCCCAACATGGGGGGCTGTGCACCCCAACCCTCTTAACTAAATATACCAACTCCAAGTTCGCTCTACAGTAGACAAAATGGCAAAATCTGGTGAACGGTCAAGGGAAATCTTTCCCTGCATTAAATCAGCCATTTGCTGTTTTTTGCTTTCAATATTACAAGTTCGATGTTTAGGTGTTCGATCACCTAAGCATTTGATCTTGCAATATATACCCTAACACACCCCCTCTAATTTCCCCTCCTTTACCTTTACCAAACCCCCTTACTCTAACTCTGCTACTTCTGGACAACTTCTCCTTTTCCTTAACTAATCTGTGTATAGCCTGGCTATTACATGAGAGCTCCTTTCTAATATTCTTATTTATGCTCAGTACTACATTGCTATTACTACCTCATGACGTTCTGATTCTGCTATGCACTGTATAAATTTAGAATACCTGACAAATCTTTGAATTCTCAAAATTTTGAACGTTACGCTGCGGTGGTGGTGCTGCGGTAGCATTGTCACCTCACAGTTAGACATTACCTGTTCGATTCTCAGTTAGAGCATCTTCTGTGTGGCGATATGCGTAAATGGGCATTCCTTCATTGAAGGTTGTGCATTAGGCCTGGCAAGCCAGCACGTAAAAATCTACTGCCAATCATTAGCAGACCGGAGTTCCGCTGTGGCGACCCCTAACCGGGAAAAGCCGAAAGACACAAACAAACAAACATGGTCGAGACCAAACGTTCGACATTTTGAATGTTCAAAGACAGACTTTCAACAGCGCAGTATGGTGTAGATAGGGAGAATTTCCCTTTTGTGCACTGAAGAGTGGTCTCGGAGTTGGTATATTTAAGTAGGGAGGTTGTGGGAGGCTTGCCCCCTGCTTACGCTGTTAGAGTGTTTTTTTCTTTTTTTACTTTTTTTTTATTTCATGTTCGAACATCCAAATGTCAAACATTTGGTCTCGACCATGTAATGTTCGACATTTTGGATGTTTGAACATTTAACAGAGACCCTATATTTAGACAGGCATCTGACAAAGGTTGCATTATATTTTATTAAGGGCCTAATAAGAGGGAGCAACAGACACATATACTAACAACTTTGGGCCTAGAAGATATACTTTTGCTGCTGTGCTAAATAGGAGGTTTTTCTAATGACAGAAGATATATTGTGGTCAAATGAGAGTTTGCTGTCTGTAAGAATACCCAGGTCCCTAATAAGTGTGTCATTTTTGAGGGGGATGTCACTTATATGGTAGCATGGGTTCTCATATTTTCCAAATAATTTGGTACTACATTTAGCTTTAAACAATGTTCCTGGTATCATCAGTGTGCATGTGTTAGGCCCTTCTGTTGGATCCAGGCGTCTTATGCAGAACTGATGACATCTCCAAATTTTCAATCTTCTGTGAACTTAATCAGACAGGGACTCTTGACATCAGTTTTGACATCAGAAAAGTAAAGACCAAATAAGAGTAACCGTATTAAGGAATACTGAGAGACCTTCACTAATAACAAGCCTTTTAGAGGAGAGAATGAACCCAATCATAAATGATTGGCTTATGTATGCAAGTCAGTTTGTTATCCAGAAAGTTACACACGGCTTTGCATTTAATGTGATTTGTCTGTCGGTAATGCCTGTGTGTGGAATAATGTTGAAGGCCTTGGCCAGGTCAAGGTAAATAGTTTATACTGACATGCCTTCCTCCAATGCCTTGGTGATTTTTTTCTTAGAAGTATTTTAAGATAAGCAGATAGGATCTTGCTTTTACAAACCTAGATGGGTTTGGGTCGAAGGAGTGTAAGTTACAAATACTTTTGTTTATGATTTCCACAATGACATGCTCCATTATCATAGAAAAAGATGATAAGATCTAGTGGCCTGTAGTTACCAAGATCAGTGGTGGGGCCACTCCTGCAGAAGGGGATCCACAGATGTTGTCTACACCTTTAGCATGAAACCATTTAAGATGATGAGATTGAACAGATTCAGGATCAGGCCAGTGACACACTATTTCAAACTAAAATGGAAGCAGAAAGGAACAATATCTAGAGCCATAGGTGAAGGGAGTCTGACAGATGGAGGGAGAAGTCTGAACTAAATTTGTCTGCCAGGATGTTGACAATGTTCATAGAGGCTGAGTGGATGTTATTATTATGTATCATCTTTGTGGAATGATGTGTATGCTTCCCAAAATACAGCTGAAGAAGGACTTATGGCTTTCCTTGACAGAGGTGGTGATTTTCAGTTCGTACTTAACCTTGCTAGATTTGAGTTTGTTTCTTAATTCTTTAACAGCTCATTTTTGGAACATCATTCCTATGGGTGAGGAGATTTTTTGGTATATAGCTCCCTTATACTAGAGTTCTGCCATAATAATTTGTTCCTGAACTTGACATTATCAGGTTGAAACCAATGTCTCAATGCCGGCTTTGAGGCGAGAACTGCAGTTGTGTTGGTTACTCAGTCATTGAGCTGAGGAAGATGGAAGTCATAAACTGCATCTTATCATCAGCAAGTTATAGTAAGTTTGCCTCTGAGAAATCTCTAAAGACTGCAGAGTATGTTGACTATTTGACTTACCCCCTAATGATGAAATCAACTGCATGTTGGTCAGATCTGATAAATTATGTGGCAAGTATTGGTGTAGAGTATAATGGGCTATATCTGGGAGAGTGATGTCCAGTAAATTTGAACTCCAAGTTGGCCAAAGGGTTATTTGAACTACAGAGTCTGCATTGATGAAATCTGGGAAACAATGTGTACATTTATTTGTAGTAGTGTAGATCTTCTAATTTATGGATGGGTTATTGAAAATCCTAAGAATAATAGCATTTGGATCATGGTTAGGTATGTCTCATTTATTATGAGTGCTATAGAAAAGGTTCTCTAGTTGGCTAGGATATGGTAAGAGATATGTATGATGATTACTAGATTGTGGAAGAGTTTGAAGTTGCTGTCTTGTTGTATAAGTTTAAATGTGAGACAGCTGCTTAGGAATATGGACACCACCACCACCACCATCAGAAGCAGAGACACTCTGAGTAGACTGAATGAGTAACAGGCATGGAATCCTGATAAGAAGATATGCTATCACTGAACTGGAACCATATCTCAGTGATGATTACATATGCCAAAATCTGCTAGAGGAGGACTTCTAAGAAGGACAATTTCTTGTTTAGACCTCTAACACTGAACAGTACTATGTTTATACTGTCCTGATTTTGGTTTCCTGAAAAAAGCTCTAATGGGGGTACAAAGGTATTAGCCAATATACCACAGCGCCAAGAAGACGTGTTCAGGCCATCTCTAGCAGATCAGGTAGAGCTTTCAAACATTTAGCTTATACACATTGGACCACCTTGGAATGATACCAGTAACAATGCTAATTAGTGAAATCAATGATCTTTTCTTTTAGTTATTTTGTGGCATCATTTGCAGTGAAGGTTGTATGCTGCTTAAGACTAGATTAACATCTACATCAGATGCATACTTGCAGAGGTTCACCATGCCTCTCTTCATATAACGCAAGGAAGTCTGTCTCAAGTTAATCACACACACACGGACAACTCTTGTATCATATGTGAACCTAGGGGACTTGAGTGCCCTACTAAACTGTCAAACAGTGGCACATGACTATTCAAGTCATTGTCAGCTACAAGACTCCTCCATGAATCAGGACACCCACTCTGCCTTTATGGATCTACTTGAGTCTATCAAGATAGATCCAAACACCATGGTTTTGGGTAACCTTAACAAGCTATCCCTTGACTGGGTAAATTATTTGTGCTCAAACTCATTTGCCCAAAGACTCCTCGACTTCATTAACTCCAATGCCCTGGACCAGCTGGTTTACACCCCTACAAGTGGGGCCAACATCCTGGATCTGGTGCTCACCAATATATGGGGACCACTGTAGCACCCTACGGTGAGGTCTCCCTGGTGAGATGTGCCCACAAACTGATCTCATTCGAAGTAACTATCACACCTAACCTCACCCCAGCAGCAATTAAACTAAAAAACTTTCAAATCAGATTATATCCTCTTATGGGATGGTATAAATAGCTTCATTGCATCTCCCCCCTCAGATGGAACTGGCAGCTATGCCAAGCTGTACACCAAAGCTTTATACAAGTACCTGCATAACTGCATTGACTCAGCCGTACCTGATAGGACCAAAACAAGCTCCTCAAGGAAGAGCAAACCTGATTGGTGGACAACTGTCATTAACAGACTTTACAATAAGAGGAAGAAATTGCTGTCTAAGAGTAAGAGGGAGTGAGCCTTTCTAAACTGAAAACACTCCCTCCTCAGCTTAAACAAGCAAATAAGACTTCTTGTGAAGTCCTCCAAAGCAAACTTTTTCTACTTTCGGCTTTTCGTGGTTAGGGGTCGCCACAGCGGATCACCTGTCTGCTCATGATTGGCAGTTTAGTTTTACAATGTCAAGTTGCCAGCCCAGTGCCCAACCTTCCACAGAAGGCACACACACGCACGCACTCACACCTAGGGCCACTTTAGAGTGCCAATTCACCTACAGCATGTCTTTGGGATGTGGGAGGAAATCAGAGAACCCGGAGGAAACCTACGTGACCACAGGGAGGACATGCAGACTCCGCACAGATTGCACCCCAGCCGAGGATCAAACCAGAGAACCTCTTGCTGTGAGGCAGGAACACTAACCACTGCACCACTGCGGCCACCTGCACCATCGAGGCTGCCCCCTCAAAGCAAACTATGAGTCCAAAGTAACTTCCTCAACAAAGGACAGCCACAAGGCAGTCTATAGTTACATCCATAACCTAAGAGGAAAGGCCCAGATTTGTGCAGAACTGGTAGTTAATGATACCACGTATACTGAGCCTGTGGACATGCTAACCCATTGCTAACAGATTCTGTGAAAACTTCACTCCCCAGTCCCTGCCACACATGCCCCATGACATCCCTACAACCTGTCCCCTACCTTGTATCTCTAAAGAGCAAGTCATAAATGCTCTCTCTAAGGCCAAACACACAGCATCTATGGGACCTAGTAACATAAAAGGCTGGGCCCTACATGGGCTGCAATATGAATTAGCAACAGCACTAGGTACTCTTTTCAGTCATAGTCAAAGCACCAGCTTTGTACAAGCTGAATGGAAAACAGCGACTGTTATTCCCTTGCACAAAGGTGGTGCTTCCACTGACTCTGGGAACTATAGACCTATTAGCCTGACTAGCCTTATCTGCAAGGCCATGGAGCGAATCATCATGGACCTTGTCAACAAAGATATAGGTAATCTCCAAACACTAGACCCTACTCAGTTTGGATTTGGATTTGTCACAGGGAGATCATGCCTGTTATACCTGGTGGACTTCTTTGAGACAGTCACTAAGGCCCTGGACAAGAGGAAATCTGTGTATACAGACTACCTGGACTTAGCCAAGGCATTTGACGCTATTCCCCACTCAAGCATCATTGACAAACTCACCCAGCTAGGCATCAACCCTTATATCATTAGAGTGGTTTCTAACTGGCTCACTGATGGAACTCATATAGTCCAAATAGGGGAATCCACCTCCAACAGCAGACCTGTAACTGGTGGTGTTCCACAGGGATCAGTCCTGGGACATCTTGTTTGTTTGTCTTTTGGCTTTTACCCCGGTAAGGGGTCACCACAGCGGAACTCCGGTCCACAAATGATTGGCAGTAGATTTTTACGAAATGCTGAGGTGCCAGCTCGACGCTCAACCTTCAACGAAGGCACGCCCATTTACGCATGCATGTCTTTCGAACACTACCCAACCTCAGGGAGGACATGCAGACTCCACACAGAAGGCACTCCAAAGCCCAGCTGAGAATCGAATGGGAGAACCTCTTGCTGTGAAGTAACAACACTACCGCCATACCACTGTTTGGAATTTATTTCTCTGAAGTACAAGCAAAAACTAAAGGTCTATGGCTGACAAAGTTTGTTGATGACTGCAGACTGGGAGCAGTCATAGAATCTCCAAAGGATGTCAACATCCTACAAGAGGGTCTTACACAAACAAATGATTGGTGCCAAAGTCATGGTCTTAAACTCAATGCAAAAAATATATTATCATTCCTTTCAGTAAAAGTGATGTTCCTGCTAACTACCACAGCAATAGCAACACCTTAAGTATGCATTCAGTGATGAGACACCTGGGTACACAGGTTGACAGCAACCTTACCTTTGACCACCATGTCTCCACAGTGGTAAGAAGGGCATTCTATATTGCTCATCTCATAAGTAAGGGTATTGCCTCCAGAAAAAAAGAAGTTATTACCTCCCTGTACTCTTTCCTCATCAGACCAATAACTGAGTACAACACCCCTTCTGACATGTACCTTTCTAAGCACCTGCAGTAACTGGAGAAACCACAAAGGTTCCTCACAAGGAAAATTCAAGTTCTTCACCATCTGTCCTATGGGGATCATCTGAAATCACTGTCACTTTATTCTGTTTCATACAGACTACTCAGAGGTGATCTCTTCCTTGCATATAAGGCAATCTCTGACCCTGCATTATTAGGAATGCTTCATATCCAAAAGTCAAATCGTGCACGGGCTACTCACTCTAAAGACCTTAACCTGGTATGTGACATTAATAAAACCTGCTGGAGGGACAAATTTGTCACCCAAAGGTTACCACACCATTGGACCAGACTTCCACTTCATGTCAAACAGAGCAGCTCAATAGCCCTCTTCAAAAGCAATCTGGATGATTGGATAGGTGACTGTAAATTCACCCCAGGGGTTCCACCTGTGTCCCTCTTGGAAAGGGACAATGGGTACTGATCGTGGAAATAAAGGTAAGAACTTGGCTAGGCTTGTGAGGGCCCTTGGGCCGTTAGCCTTGTAACTTCCTCTGATCCTGTGATCCTATGACAGGCAGTTAATCATCATCCATTCTTTGCTCAGACAGATGGGTGGTATGTCCATGTGTCTTGTTATGGAATCACCTCTGAGTAGGACATTTCCTGGGTAGTGGCTCACCAACAAGAACTTGGATGTGTCAGTTTAGGGACTCTTCTTTGCAGTGTTTGTGTTAGATCACACCATGTGTGCAGATGGTTGAATGTGCTGGTGCTACTGAGGAATTGCTGTGTCAGGTCTATGCCTCAAAGGCTTTGGAGGCTTAGAAAGAGAAGGCTTATTTTTTAGTGAGACGCATACAGGTGTGAGGTGGGTCTGGCTATTGACAATCTGATGGTTACTGAACTGACAATATGTTTTGATTACAGACTACAGTGCAAATGTTTAAGTATTTATACCTCTCACATGTGGATTCAGTGTGTGGTAAAAATAAATATTTGTCAGTAAGGATGAGGCAGTACTACATCAGGATGCCTAGTGTTAACATGCTTGCAAAAAAATGGCATATGTTTCAAGAAGCTGGTGTACAGTAGGCAAGATAGTATATGCTAAGTGAGCTAGGATATCTATCTACTGTAGGCCGCAGCAGCTTAACTAAAAATGAGATACTAGAAAAATAGGATTTTTATAAGTTTAATTAAATGTGTACCTATCGATTGGATTACCAATAAATCAGGAGTTATGGAAGTTTATCCATTTACCCTTGGTGCAAATTATAGCAGCAAGTATTTGTTATTTTCTGTTCTTCTTGCATCTGAGCCAAATTGATAGTCAATGCTTATTGTATCCACAAGTTAGAAGTATGTTTATGGCCTTCTGCTGTATGCACCGCTCTGTTGCTATTGAGACACTGTGATGTACTCTTTGCTGTCGTGCTAACCATGCCAGATTGCTGAGACATTGGACTGTATTTAGCAAGTCACTGTTACTGCTCTCACTGTAATTGCATACTGCCCTTAGTGAGCAGTGTGCTTTGTAACTATTTTTTGCATACTCAGTCAGTTTCAATTGTAATAACACAGCAAAACTCTTATTTTTTTATTTTATTTAAATGTATTTACTGGAGAAGAACACAAATCACAACTGACCAATGTTATCCTCAGCCCAGGAATTAAAAAAAGATCAGAATTATATTTATGGAGTCACAGCAACTATAATGAGAGTGTACATCTGAAAAATGCCATTGTCAGCTAACAAACATGTTGATAATGTATACTATGATTGTATATACTATTTGCAATGCATCAAGACAAAGTGAGGGATCCATCTGATAAAAAATGCTGTGTGCTGTCTAAGCTGGAATGACAGAATAGTTCAGCTGAAGGAGACGTCAGGTGAGTGAGAAGTGTAGATTGATGCAACAGATCAGGGACATTTAGAGTGTCACTAGCAGAAGAAAGACTGATGCATCTCAAGTTAGGTCAAATGACTGGATAATAGGCAATGACATTCGGCTGAGGAGAGATGAGCCTTTTGCAGTGTCCAAAAATTTTTGAAAAATGAGGTATCTTATTAGTGGGAAATACTTTCCCAAAGTTTTGGAGCAGTATATTGAAACAGTGATCTAGACAATGGAGTTCAGTTTGGGGAGATTGCAGTGTGGTTGTCCTTTCTGAGGCAGTAAGAAGAAAGCTATCTGAGCAATTTAGTTGCTAAAGGATAGAAGGTCTGGTTGACTAGGAGGTTGAATGGCCGGGATACTAGGAGGTCAACCCTTTGTTGAACAGGGAGTCATTTTGCTTCTTTCAGTGTTTTACAGTCATGTTCATTTTTGGTGGACTGGGTAATAAATCTACAAATATAGACTTGGTTCAAGACCAGTGAAGTGAGACTCCCTGTCAGTTCAGAGTTTCAAGGCCTACAATATGGTCAGGCCCACCACATTAGATGAAAGCATTAAAGGCAGTGGTGTCTCCATTTTCACCTGAAAATCCTCCTCATCCAACATACTATTAACAAAGCCCGGGGCCCCTTATCATATCATAGCTAACTGTAGGACCCCTTGTATATGCCTCTCAGCCCATCCCTCCTATCTAGCCAGTATGGACTCACTATGCATTAAGCCAAACAGAATTATCCCAGGAGATTTCAACTCCCCTTCCATTAACTGACATCCTCAAAAATGCATGCCCAAAAATTTCTTGACTTCATCAATATAAATTCTCTGGATGAGTTAGTATGCATCCCCAATGTGTGCTGATAAAATCCTGGATTTAGGCCTTACCAATATGGGGCAGCCTTGCTCCCCACCAATTGTAACTTCCTCCTGGTCAGACTGGAACACAAATCAGTCACATTCAGCTTAACACTGAAGACAGAAGCATCCCCAATGACTTGGTATTCAGAGATTATGCCAAGAGTTATTTACTAAAACTGACTGATGACCTGGCTAAATTCAAAAGCCCCTTCCACTTTGATGACGCCATTGCTTATGCAGAATCATTAATAGCTACATAAATGCATCTCTCCCCCTCAGAGGCAAATACAATGCCAAATTTAAAAATAAGTCCATGTGGTGGAACCCTAATATAAATGTACTTGCTAACAAAAGAAATAAACTAATTGCATGCAAAGATAAATTTATCTCTCAAAATGACAATAACACTCTTGCTAAATATAACAGGGAACTACAGACCCTAATCAAATCAGCTAAAGCCAGATACGAGGTAAAAATAGATACTCAGGTAAAGGATAAAGAGAAAACCTACTATAACTATTTTAGAAATCTCAAAAACAATTTTCAATGCTGCTCAGAGCTAATAGAACAGGATTTCAGATATCTGGTCCAGAGAACATTGTCAAACTACTAGCAAGCAAATTTAGTTCATACTTCACTGCTCTCCCTCCCAGATCACATACCTGCATCTTCTAACCTACCATCAAATCCTCAAGCTCAAATCACTACTTATACTGGTATGGATAATATACCACTCTGCCTGCTGGTCAGTGTGAAATGTGAATTGTCATACCCTGTAAAGTTCAATATCAGCCTCCAAACAGGCTTTATGACAGATGACTACTGGACAGCAAAAATCAACCCATACGCTTGACCAGCCTTGTTTGTAAGTCTATACAAATAATCATTACAGAATTAATAAATAAGAACATAGGTAACCTACAAATACAAATAAATAAGAACATAGGTAACCTATGAATTCTTGACCAAGCCAGTTTGGATTCATCAAGGGTAGATCCTGTCTAATTAACACGGCTGACTTCTTTGAGAAGATTACTGAAACAATGGATGAGGGCAAATCAGTACAGAATGCATATTTTAACCACGCTAAGACACTCAACACCATCCCATACTTGGTTATTATAGATAAACTCTCCAGCTAAATGTAAATCCCTGTGAAACTCTTTGGGTGGGAAACTGGCTCACAAACAGAACCAAGGAAATTAAAATGGGTGGCTCTACCTCCTCTAAGGACCTGTGATTAATGGTATACCCCAGGGTTTGGTCCTTGAAATGCTCCTCTCTAGCATTTACTTCTCGAAGTTCATAGTAAATGTTTAGAGTTTCTGGCTGACCAGGTTTGCAGATGGCTGTAAACTTGATTCCAACATAAACTCCCCAGAAGATACCAAAGTCCTCTAAGAAGGACATTCTAAAACAAAGCTTGTGTCAAAAACCACTGACTAAAACTAAATACCAAGATATGTATAATCATATTCTTAAGGCTAGCATAGCTTCCCTTCATCCCTTGTAACTATCGCACTGATAATACACCTCTAGAAATGGATCCTGTAGTCATGGATCTGGGAACCTGTGTCAACAATGAACTTCCTTTGATCACCATGTGTTGACTACTGTGACAAAGTCCTTTTTCATTGCACAGCTTATATCTAAAGGTATGGTGTCCAGATCTGGGGATGTAATCATTCCACTGTACAAGGCTCTCATTAGATTGATCACTGAAGAGAATGCTCCGTTAACGTATGTACTTGTCCAAAACATTTGTCACTACTGGAGTGACCACAGTGCTTTTTCACAAAACAAAACGATGGGCATAAATCATTTATTTTTATTTTAACATTTTTTGACCTAGAAAGTCTGACTAGGACAGAGTTTATTTTCAGCAGAGGCCCAGGGAGAAACACTCCAGATGCATGTTTTTGGAATGTGGGAGGAAACCCATGTGAAAGCAGGGAGGATATATAGACTCGACACAGAAGGCACTCCAGCCAAGAACTGAATTGCAGAATCTCTTGCTGTGAGGTGACAACATTAACCACTGCACCACTGTGCCACCCATCATAAATCATAAAAGATATGCAGACTGTCTCAAAGCCTTATCCATCTTCTCAATATTATACAGGCTACTAAGAGCTAAACTCTGCCTCATTTATAGATTCTGTCAGATCTGTTAAACATATTTAAGTCCAATGGTAACATGAACACCTGCTAAAGGATTCTCAGTCCATTTTGCAAAATAAATAGAGCATGTTGGAAGGACAGGTATGCATCACAGAAAATACCTCTTCAAATGTAATTTGAATGAATGGAAGAAAAATGGAAGAAAAACTGCTGGTTCACCTCTGGTTTAGCACCCTTGCCCCTCAATCATAGGGACAACAAATAAATGTCCCAACATATTCTTGTGTGACTGATCTCTGCATTATTTCTACACAACATATAAAGGTTAAAAACTTCCATGGGAAAGGAAGGCTACACTTCTTATAAGCCTCATAGATCAACAGCTTAATAAGCACCTATGTACCTATACTGTGTGGAGCTTGTTTTTGATGCCGACACCATGGGGGAAGCCATATTCAAGCTGGAAGAGGAGAATACCTTACTTTACTGCAGTTGTGGAGGTTTTAGTTACAAAGGTGGAAACTATTGAGACAAAACAGGAGTGAGAGTTATCATTTTTCCTTGAAAAGTTTAGGTAGGAGAAGAAGTTAAGGAATGGACCAAACTTAATGCCAAGGTATTCACAAAAGGTAGTGTTTTCTCTGGGGATGTTGTTGTGATCATAGATATACAAAGAGTTTTATGTTTTTAGTTTTTCTTTGGTGCCAAAAATAGTAATTTTGATTTTGTGGGCATTAAGAAAGAGGTTTTGGTGTAGATCCTGTAGATTAGGGGTAGGGAATCAGCTTGCAGTGTACTTTGGATGTTGGTGCTATTCTGTCCAAACAGCTCACTACCCATATCACCTGCGTAGAGAAAGAGTGGGAGACAAGGTAGGTCAAGGGGAATTTTAAATTGGAGATCAGTAGGGGGTCAAGTAAGGAACCTTGTCCTACCACTGTTTGAAGGCTGACTGATTGGGAAATCAAGGTACGACTTTTAACAGAGAAGTGGCAACTGGTGAGGTAATTAAACGGCTATGTCATGCACTGGACTGCCATTTGGCTCACAGATAGCTTCTCCTATTTTGATCTCCTGTGTCCTAACTCCACAAAGAGACTGGTAATGAGTGGAGTCCCCCAAGGTTCAGTGCTTGTACATCTTCTGCTTGGCATCTATTTCTCTGAAGTAAAAACCAATACCAAAGGGCTGTGATTGACTACGTTTGTAGATGACTGCAAGCTACGAGCAGTCTGTGAATCCCCAAAAGACTTAGCCATACAGCAAGAAGGTCTGTCCCAAACAACTTATACCAGAATCATGGAATCAGACTAAATTCAAAAAAAAATGCACTATCATATATTTTGGGAAATTATCAACCCTTGGCAACTACTACCTTGACAATATGTCTCTGAGAGTAGACCAGGTTGTTTGGGAGTTGGAAAATTATATTTGCAGTGATTTAACTTTCAATCGGCATGTGCCCACTGTCATAAGAAAGTCCTTCTATACTGGACAGCTTATAAACAAAGGGATTACATCTAGATCTTGAGATTTCTTTGTCCCCCTTTACTCAGCCCTCATTAGGTTAATTCACTGAGATTAATACCCCCTTTGGCACATATCTGTCCAGATACATGCAATAACTAGAACACCCACAGAAATACCTTACTAGAAGAATACAAGGCCTAAGAAATATTTCCTACATGGACTTACTCAAAGCCTTGTAACTATACTAGGAATCTTTCAGACTGCTATGAGGTGATCTGTGCCTGGCATACGAGGTATCCACTTACCCAATACTGATGGACCTACTGCACATCGGCAAGTCAAATGGCATCAGAAATACTCAGTCCAGGGATCCAAACCTCTTCTGCAACAGCAACAGAATGTTTTGCAGGACAGGCATATCTTGCAAGGGATACCGCTCCTTTCAACAGATTCCCCATCCACATAAAACAAATTTCATCCCTGTCTATATTCAACTGAAACTTGGATCTATGGATAGCTGGTAAAAAACTTTGACAGAATCCAGTCTATTAGTGTACTAGGCACATACACATCAAAAAGGGTTGTTACTAGCAGCATCCCTCAGGGAACAGTCGTTTGGTCACTTCCCCTGAGAACTGATTTTGCTGATGTCAGATATGATGTCATTGGTCTATAGCTGAACAACTTTGCAGATGGCTGCGATACCGGAGCTGTCATAAACTGACCAGCTGACTTCCAGGTTTTCCAGGATGAGCTAATGTGTACAAGTAGATGATGCCAGAACCATAGTCTTAAGCTGCCAAGAAAAGTGTTATAGTGTCCTTTGGCCAACATAGGCACCCATGCACCTATCACATTGATGACACTGCTTTGAAAACTAAAAACTGACAAAGCTGTTAGGGACCTGGATACTTTCACTGACAATAAACTATCCTTTAACAACAATGGATCTTCTGTCATTAGGAAATCTTTAGCCATTCTAATTACCAAGAGCATATCTTCTAGGTCAAGGGGAGTTACTATCTCTCTCTACTCCTGCCATATCTGACCCATAACAGAATATGATGCCCCTTTTGTTATATACTTGTCTAAACATATGAGTCAACTTAAAAGACCACAGCATTTCCTGACAAAGAATATCGAGACCATGTCTTCAATGTGCTACATAGACTTTGTCACCCTCAAAGTGCCCAGATCTATTCAACTTCCTTTACATCTGCAAACACCTTTCACCTTAAATAACCAGACAAAATAACTAAAATTATGTCACAGCATAAAGAACACCTGTTGTTGAGATAGATTTCTCACTCAAAGAGCCCTGTTTTATGGAATAGGCTTACATTAAATGGAAAATAGATTTTTATCTCAAAGAGCCCCATTTTATGGAATAGGCTTCACTTAACTGTAAAACAATGCAGTATTCTGGCCCTGTTCAAATGCAACCTGGGTGAATGAATGGAAAACTGTAAATCCATCCCAGTTCTGCCCCTCAAACCTTCAATGAAAGGGAAAGAAATTAGGAAATAATTACTTTGTGTTGTAGGATACTGAAGAAATAGGTTTATGAGGCTAGGCTACACATGAACTGCCTGATCAATAGGCTAGAATGAGCCCATGAACCTATAAGGTATCACCCTGTTCTGCCAAAAAATGTTGCTATATTATGAGAGGATGGTAGGAGTTTATAGTTTGGTACAGCAAAGCATTTCTACCTGCAGCTATGAGGCTGAGGTTGTAACTTGATGCTGCAAGATGTCTCCAGGCTTTGCTATGGTAAAGACTGAGCAATCATGCAGCTGTAAATGGGTAGCAAGACTGTACCACAGAGGCTATAGCCAAATTTTAAAAGCAATGACTTGTATTAGTGGAGTACACAGCAAACTGCCACTGTAAGATGCACAGCTCAGAGCATCCTAGCCAAATGCAGTGCAATGGCACACAAAACAGAGCAATATAATGCTACAGAAAAAAAAAAACAGCCAATCAAAACCATTACTTGTATGTGTGGCATGACCAGTCACCAGACACCAAGAACACCACCAAAGTTACAATCTCTAACAAGCAAAACTAGGTCAAAGTAAACAAAACAAAACAGAAAACACTGGCACAGTAATCAGGGTCACAAAATGGGAGGAGCTCAAGATGGCAAATGAATTAGAAATATTCACTTCCCTGATGTTGTTGGGACAGGTTTCAGGTCAAATAGGATAAAGTAGGTCTCAGTCAGTGGCACACAAAGTAAAGCAATATAAACCTACTATAAAAAAGCTAAATAATCAGAAAGCCACATACTTCCATGCCTGACATGACTAGATGGCCATCACTAGTAATATTATAGTCTGTAAAAAGATAATCTTAGTCAAAGTGTTCCACACAAGACTGAAAACAATGCTAGATATGTGAACAGCTTCATCGTGTATCTCAAAGCAGCAAATTCAACAGTAAAATAGTTCTAGATAGTAAACAAATTAGAAATATTCACTTCATTTATCTTATAGAGACTGATATCAAGTGAAATCTGGTAAAGCAAGTTTGAGTCAGTGGGCAGCAGTAACACTTTTGCTCCATGAAAGACTGGGGAGCATGAATAGAAATGAACTGCAGAATGGGAAGTGCTGTCTCATTGTACAGAGAAAGTCATATCAACGGAGGACTCAAGAAGGAAATTAATTTCAGAGTGAATTAAAAATAGTAAATATCACTATAAGTAGCACAGAGGACTGGCATGGTTCCACATTATGCATGGCACAATGATGTTGGCGGCATAATACATGCATAATTTATGTCCTCCATCTGTGGAGGCACAGACACTGTGAGCCTGGTGTAACCTTAGTGTGACTCTGTTTGGTGAATTGTGATAATGACATGGCTGTGTACAGTTCCTCCTCTGCATGACCCATTTATAGGACTACACATGTTTGTGACATTGCTAGAGTAATAACAACAGCAACAACAACAACAATCCCTATTTTACAGTTCCTTTTTTAATTTATATTGTGGTTGCTGGGATACAACAATCAGATTGAACACCTAAACATCGACCACGTAATATCGAAAACAAAAAACAGAGAACTGCCAATTTAACATAGGGAAAGATTTCCCTTGGCTATTGACTGGAATTTGCTGTTTTCTTCACTATGGAGCGATCTTGGAGTTGGTATATTTAGTTGGGGGGGGGGGTGTGGAGGGAAAAACCCTCCACTTAGTTTGGCTGTAAAGTAATTTTTTTTTTTGTGGCCGACGGTAATGTTTCCCGGCGCCGTTTACTATTTTGCAGTTTGATATTACGTGGTCGATGTTTAGGTGTTTGATCACCTAATCATTCGATCATGTAATATAGACCCGATCAATCATTACTACATGACCAACTGCAGGCTCAGCCTGGCTTATATTCAAAACAGTAGTAACAAAATATAACAAAATACAATCAACACTGTAACACAGAAGGTTATACTGACTAGTCACAAAAAATAGGGATACTATGTGCAAATTTGACATCATGTTGAGGTGCATGGTTTAGAAGCAGAAACATGGAATCAGAGGAGTACAAAGACAAGAGTGAGAAGTAGGATTAACCTTGGAAATAGCAGTGGGCAACACAGATGTTTATAGGGCAAAGCAAGATAAGTAATGATAAAGACAAGGGAAAAGAAGGACTGAGAAAGGTAAATGTTGTAAGGTAGCAGGGAAGAAGAAGAAAGAGAAGCTATGTACATATTTAATGGATGCAGATGCCTCGTGGTAATCGATAGAATAGTGATGTAAATGGATAACATGAGAGGGAGTTAACCTAGTACAGAGTAATGTTTTCAAAGTGATTTGTCCTTATTTTTTGGGATTTGAATTTGTAGTGCTCACATAGATATCATTGGGACCTGAACTTAGTGTAGTTAGTATGCTTAATCAGCTTGTGAGGAAGGGATTGTTTTGATGCATTCACAGTTAAATAGAGTGATGTCATTTAGTACCTATGGTTTGGTGAATGTGGCTTACTGTACTCAGGTTTATTAGATTGTAGGTTGGGGCTTTAGTAATAAGTTTCATTGCAAGTGGAGAAGGGACAGCTTGATGGAGTAATTTGAAAAGCTGGAAGCACCGAATTAGGTTATAACTGGTTTATAGTGGAAGCCAGTTTGCCTTGGATAAAATAATGCAATGATATTCAAGGAAAGGGGAATTGTTGATGAAGTGGTATTTATTGTTAAATTAGGTCTGCAGTGTTGATGTATATTTGTTAGAGGAGGTTTTTGATTATAGCTCTAACTCTCTAATTCATATAAATATGTTTGACATTGTGGTTGATAATAATCAGTAGCTATTTTTGAATATTTTACATTTGATGGAACTCTCCACTTAAATTTCCACATTTCATTTCCAGAGATGTGCAGTTTTTCCCTCCCTGTATGAGTTGCATATACGTCTAGCTATAATTTGTTGGCTCCTTGAACAAAATGCATCCATGTACTAATTAATCTTCAGGCATATTCTGTTACTGTTTCCTGACAGCAGGTAACAGATTATTTTCACTCAACACAATGGAATTTACAATAGCTTGCCGTACAAAGATCAGTCCTCAGAAAAGCTTTGAGCTAGGGTCCTTAAAAATCTGACAGACCTTCATACTATTTAGGAACAATTGCATACTTGATTTTAGTTCTCATTGTATAAACTTGTAGTATTATGCAAGGCTGACCACTTTCACCATTACGAGTTGATTGACTACCAGCTACTTTAATACTTACTGAAATGATGGCAAATAAGGTAACAAGATCAGAATATATTAAAGGGAAGCGAGGCATCATCAAGGCTCCAATAAGGCATTTTTTGGTGCAGTTTCTCCTCATTGCCTAATGAGGCAGTGGCTTGTCATGTAATTCTTTTGGATTTCTGCCATCCAGACAGCCATTAGATTTTTCTCTCAGAACCTACTCAATTACTTCATCTCTGGCAGTTTGACAAGGTCTTCGTCATCCTGCAGTGCTGGACCCTATGAAATAAACACCTGGATGCAAATGCCTCCTACAACAGATGAACACATGAGCATACTGCCTAATGGCCCTTACATAGTTTGATGCAGACTGAGCTGGCATCCCTCCTTCCAGGATGGCTATCCATCAATGTCCACTAACTCCTAACCTGCCCAGCCATGTTACCAAGTACCCAAGTCACTAGATAATCCTGGGTTGCTTGGGTTGCAGTCAGGGCTCAGTCACTGTGTGCTATGAAGTAAGATTAAAGTGTCTACAAATAAATATCTCATGATGCGTATCTATATTACTGATAAAACTTTACCTATTGGAGAGATTAAAAGGCTTTGCAGAAATGTCTGGTATCACTGCTAAGTTGTCTAAAACTGAAATTTGAAATTTTACTTCAAAGTGCTAAACATTTTGAGATGGGGTAGCACCAGGCCCTTTATATGGAACAGGGGATCACTTAGATATCTTGAAATATGTATTCCTGATTGCTCTATCAAAACATTTTATTTGATGTATTTGTTAACCACGGTGGAGTGCCAACCTGGAGAAATTATTTTCAGGCTCAGCCTGGGTCAAGAAAAGTTACAGAAGACCAACAATGTATATTATATAAAAGGCAAACCCACATTACTTACAATAAAAATGAACATCAGGTAACCAGAGTGGAGTGCCAACAAAAATGAACATTAGGTAACCAGAGTAGAGTGCCAACTCAGAGAGATTATTTTCAGGCTCAGCCTGGGTCAAATAAAGTTGCAGAAGACCAGCAATTTATATTATATAAATGGCAAACCCACAATACTTAAGAGAAAAAAATGAACATTGGAAATAAGTCATAAATTAAATAGCACAAGAAGATCAACATTATCTCACAGTGAAGTTTACTACAGCATGTACAATCATAGATTCACAGGTGTGTACTAGGCTAATGGCCCTGGAACCTTTACAAGCCTAGCCCATAGGCTTACCCTGGCATCCTGCCACCTGACATTAGTTCCCAGTGCCTCTGTCGAGTAGAGCCACTGGAGTGATCCTCGGGATGAATTTTCTATTTCCCAACCACTCATCAAGATTTCTCTTGAAGAGGGCCAGTGAGGTGTTCTGTTTGACATGAATGGGAAGTCTATTCCATAGCATGGGCAGTCTGTAGGTTATGAACCTGTCCCTCCAGCATGTTATGTTGATTGTGTTAATGAGGCTGAGGTCTCTGGAGTGTGTGGTGTGGAGGGATTGGGATTTCTTTAGATGTAGCATTTCTAACAGAGCTGGATCAGACATGGCTTTGTAAGTCAAGCAGAGATCGCCTCTAAGTAGGAGATATAAGACAGAGAATAGTTAGAATTGTTTGAGTCTGTCCATATAGGACAACTGTTTAAGGCCTAGGATCATCTTTGTGAGGTACTTTTGCGGCCTCTCCAGTGTTGCAGGTGTCTAGTGAGGTACATGCCAAGTTGGGCATTGTACTCAATGATTGACCTAATGAGGGAAGAGTACAGGGAGACAATGGCCTCTTTCTTCCTGGATGCAAAACCCTTAGTAATGAGATGTGCCACATAGAACGACTTTCTGACCACTGTGGCAATGTGATGGTCAAAAGAGAGGTTGCTGTCAACCTGTGTTCTCAGATCTCTTATAATGCCTTCTGTGTTCAGTGGACTGCCATAAATATGACAATTCATAGGAACTGAGTTTTTCCCAAAGGGGATATTGACACATTTTTTTGGCATTCAGCTTAAGGCCATGGTTCTGACATCAGTTGTTGGTCTCAGTGAGGCCTTTCTGCAGGATTTCAACATCACTTGGGTAGTTAATAATAGGTCCCAACTTGCAATCGTCTGCGAACTTTGTCAGCCAGAGTCCCTTTGTGCTGACCTGGATTTCAGAGAAGTACATACCAAACAGGAGAGGACCCAGGACTGAACCCTGTGGGACTCCACTTGTGACTGTTTGGCAGTCTGACTTGGACTCAGCTACTTTCACACTGTGGGTTCTATCTGTGAGCCAGTTTGCAACCCACCTAGTGATATAGGGGTTGATGCCTAGCTTAGTGAGTTTTTCTATGATTCCTGATTGGGAATAGTATCAAAGGCCTTGGCCAGATCAAGGTAGGCTCCACTTCCCAGAAAGCTCTATACTGTTTACAAACAGAAAGGTACACAGACAGAAATGGTATGGCACTCAATAGTACAAATAATTCAGCTGGATAGCATAGCAGTTCTATGGGATATTACTGATGATGTGACATTTATATTTTCATTTTTAAAGAGACAGGTCCTTTCAGAATTTTGGGAAGAACTGTCAGTGACTTCTATTTTTTGAATGGATTATCAGATTTTTGGGGCAAGGTTAGAGACAGTATATTCAGTTTGCGTTAGTTTTCTGAAAGGGTGTATGCAGACTTGGGGTAGAGGCAGAGATTGACCCTTAGATTATACAGAGGCTCAGGCTGTCTTTCTGACAGTCTACTAGTAATGAAGGGGGAAGGATAACATATCAGCAAGTTTAAAGATCATGGAGCCTAAAATAAGGATTCTTCTATATGGGATAGGTAACCAATTAACTGTAGGAAATATGGTATAGTATTTAAAAACTGTATCTTAAAAAGCAAAGGAATTAACTGTTTCTTTACATTAACACTTGAAATCAATAAATCACAAGTTCATAGGACAGTACTAGGCAAATGGTCTGCAGACCATTTTAAACCTTGCCAAAAAGCCCTGTTTAAAGGAAACCAAGACAAGGCAGACTGGGAGAGAATTTGAGGCTGCCCATCCAATTATTTAAGTTTACCTTGAAGGTGGCAGGGGTGCTACTCTGCTTGATATACAGTAGAAGTTTGTTCCAGTGGTGAGGGATACATTGGGATATGAATCTATCATGCCAACATGTCAAATTATTCTGTGATGAAGGTTTAGCTCATATTATTATACTAAGATTTTAGTTCATATTAAAATATCTCAATATGATAACATAAGAACTTTTACTATGATTATTTTTATATTGACATACACCAGTTCTTTCATATAGCAAATTGATAAAAAATTAACACAACATAATTTTATGCATTTGAAATGGTAAATCAGTTCAAAATATTATCCTTTGGATGCTTTGGAGATGGATCATCAGCTTTACCAACATAGTGCACACAAAGTCCACTGCACAGTCTGACAGAAATGTGATCCCTAAAAGAAGCCCGTGCTACTGTTCTGACACATACAGACCTGATCCTACCATTATGAACTCCACAACATTCCAGTTCTCTTTCTGCATGACAGAACACTTGGATTTAGCTGAAATTATCTACTTCTGGTAGTACTGCAGGCAGGATGCTACATGCTAAACTCAGTTACTACATAGGCACGAGTACCACACTCTGGCATGTGATATTATGCTGATCTATTTCTGGTAATGCGGCAGGTAGGATGCTACATGGTAAACTCAGTTACTACATAGGCATGAGTACCACACTCTGGCACATATTATGCTGATCTACATCTGGTAGTATGGCAGGCAGTATGCTACATGATAAACTCAGTTACTACATAGGCATGAGTAACACAATCTGGCGCATGATATTATGCTGATCTACTTCTGGTAGTGCGGCAGGCAGGACGCTACATGCTAAACTCAGTTACTACATAGGCACAAGTACCACACTCTGGCATGTGATATTATGCTGATCTACATCTGGTAGTATAGCAGGCAGGATGCTACATGCTAAACTCAGTTAGTACATAGGCACAGGCATCACAGTCTGGCAGTTGGTATTATGCCTCCTGATGGACAGGTGGTACCATTTTTTCTATATTAGCTGTGCATGATCTGCTGTGTTCCATGTTGTAACTGTGATTCATAAACATTCCAGGTTCACGGAGCATGGCTATGGAGGAAAAGTAATTTACATATATTTAAAATGGGTAGTCATTGGTGCTGCCTTTCCCACTGGCAGATGATTCATGTAACACTTGTGTGAGTGGGTGCCATTAATTTATCATGCAGCATGTGTGTGAATGACCCTGGAGTACAATATACAGTTGCGTTAAATCATACCATTTGACAATATGAAGGGTATAAACAGCACATGTTGATGCAGTACTGCAGTCTCTGACACATTAATGACATAATTCTTGCCTTAGTTAGAGATAGGCCACAGTTTCACAACTCTCTCTCTCTCTCTCTATATATGCAGTTTACCTTTGAATTGTCATCCGCCGTGTGTTCAGCGTGCATAACGCCGAAAGTACAGCTGTAAAAAACAACAATGCTTTTGATAATATGAGTTGCACAGCAGGACGATCGCACATACCATGTGCAACAAAAATGAAGGTAAACCATATATATATATATATATATATATATATATATATATATATATATATATATATATATATATATATTTGCATATATCTGTGTATATACACACACGCGCACACACACACATGCGCAGATATGCTCATTAGTGTAGGTGTGCACTACTAAACATTGATCACTTAACTAACCTGTGTATAAAATTAGGAGATGTTGAGGTGAAGTCCCCAAGCTGGGGAGTCTGTAGGCCACACACCCTCCCTCACATAAAAGCTAGTAGATAGACTGATCCGAAACAGTAGTGTGTTGTGATTTTGGTTTGGTAGCACATTAGTGTTGTGCTATACAGTGGCTTGTTTGTGTTTGAAATTATCTGCAAGGGTATCATTCTTTTTTGCAGAACTGTGTGATTGAGTTGTAGGGGTTGCTTGATTGTGCAGTATATAGCATTACTAAAAGAGCAATCGCAAGTGGAAAGATTTTAGTTTTCATTTTGTGATCAGTAGTGTGTGTGTGTATGTGTGTGTGTGTGTGTGTGTGTGTGTGTGTGTGTGTGTGTGTGTGTGTGTGTGTGTATGTGTGTGTATATATATATATATCTATATATATATATATATATATATATATATATATATATATATATATATATACACACACACTATTAAAACCGATAAAAATAAAAGGAAGAAATTAAAAAAACTTACAACTAACAAACTTCCAAAGCTAGGAGGAAAAACACAGAGGCAAACTGGTATTTGAGCACTTTCATTCGTTAATGTAACAATCTTGTTACATTAAAGAACGAAAGCGCTCAAACACTGGTTTTGCCTCTGTGATTTTCTCCTAGCTTTGGAAGTTTGTTAGTGTTTTATATCTATATAGGAGCACCAAATATAGTCAGATTTGCTTTTAGTTGACACAGTTTTGTCAGCTAAGCAGATGGTCATCATGTGTGAAAGACTGCATAATTCCCATGGTTGGGATAATGCCCTGTCACCAGTATTGTACAATCTTTTATTTAGTATGCATAATTAGTAGGATAGGAAAAAATATGTCCCCACATGGGAAATTATGTTTTTTTTTTTCTTTTTTCTTTTAGCTTTTTGTGCACCAAAGTTATTGCTTGGCACATGTGTAGTATCATGTCAATACTGACATATGGATCTGCATATTTAACTTAGTAGACCCAATGTACAAGCATTCCTATCATTGCATGGAAAACAAATGACTGATGCAAGAAAGATCGACTTCAAAAGGCCAAAACACAAAAAAGGTGATCTGATTGTTGGCACAAAGGGTTAAGGCTGTGTGATGTAGTTAGTGTGGTAGAGGGTTATATTCCCTCAGTCCTCATTTGCTTACTGTGTATCCTTACACAAGAGTATGCAGATTATTAGAAAGTAAAATGGGAAATGAGCAGTTTGGATTCAGATCAGGATGCAGAGCAACTGATCTGATGTTTGCAGTAAAGCAGATACCTGAGAAGAAGCTAGAAGTGAGTAAAGAGTCCAACTGGGCATTTCAAGGTTTAGAGAAAGCATATGGCAATGTCCCAATAAAGCTGATTTGGGCAGTACTGTGGTAGCTCAAAGTCCCAGAAACATTGGTAGAATCAGTGCCAGCTCTGTACAAGTCCCCAATGACTCAAGTACGAACAGTGTTCAGTCATACAGAGGGGTTCCCAGTATGAGTGGGTATGCATCATGGTTCACCTCTGGGCCCACTGCTATTGATACTGGTGATGGACTACATTAGCAAACAGGTCATAGGTCAACAAATTGATGTATGCAGACAATGTGGCATTAAAGGCAGACTGAGCAAGAACTTCAGCGAAGGATAGGGAAATGGAATGCAAAACTGAATTCACATGGAATGAAACTGAATACAGAAAAGACAGTTATAATGGTAGCAAATAAATAAAATCAAAAAAAGTTAAAAATAAAGATAGAAGAGAAAACAGTGGAACAGGTTAACAGCTTCAAGTATCTGGGAGGGGTTGTTGAGGAGAAGGGAAGTCTGAATGAGGAGGTTAAAGCTAGAATCAGAGGGGCGGCAGCCAACTAGCACAAGAGTGTCAGGAGTAGTGTATGACAGAAGAATGCCAAAGTAGCTGAAGAGTAAGGTGTACAAAACAGTGGTGTGACCAGTACTACTTTGATACACTAACCTGAACAGCAAAGGTAGAGAAATTGAGGAAGCTTGTGGTAATGGAGATAAAGTGCCTGAGATGGGTGGTAAGATGCACACTGTGGGACAGATGAAGAAATGAAAACATCAGAACAGAAGCCAAAGTAGCTCCAATTACAGAAAAGGTCAAAGGTGGTTCAGGCACATATACAGGAAAGCAGATGACAATCTGGTGAAGATGATTTGAGTCAAATAGGTAGAAGGCAAAAGGAAATGAGGTCATCCAGCAAAGAGGTGGATATACTGTGTCAGAGAAGATCTGTGATGGTCAGGCATAATTGTCAAACAAGGAAGGAGAGTATCACTGAACAGGCAGATATGGCAACAAGTGACATGACACCCCAATTCCATGTAAAACATGGGAAAAATGGAGTTGATGATGCTTATGATGGTAACCTTAAGCAGGCCCATAAGGGACATCATTGATTTGGATTGAGGATTGGTACAATGACTAAGGTGTCACCTTCATTTCACAAGACCTTCTCTGTTCTTGTTTATGTCTTTGCACACCAACAGTTATCCCTCTTGCCTTTTACTGTGCTGAGCTGTTTCTGTTGTTCACTTTCTCTCTCTCTTTACACTTTTGGCTCATGCATTCCAGTAGAGGTGATAATATACTGCTGCATGTTTCTCTCCCTCTCTCTTTGTGTGTGTGTATGTATCAACACACACACATATATATATAGATATATATATATATATATATATATATATATATATATAAATGTATATATGAGTCTACTTCGACCCATTGAAATTACATTTAGGTGAATTTCATTTACCTGACTCTACTTCTTTGAAACTTCATTAATCCGAAAGCACGGACTGCCAAAAACCTTTCCCTGTGAAAGGAACCACTTGGACACCATGGTGAACTTTGCCCTTTCTTCAATGCAGTGCGATCTCGGACTTTGCATATTTAAGCACAGGAGTGTTGGGGAGAAGCCTCCCACATGGGGGGGCAAATCCCCCAATTTTTCTGGGTTTAGTTTTGGTCCGTTCAATTGTTTTCTCATGGTGGCCAAGTGGTTCCTTTCACAGGGAAAGGATTTTGTCAGTCCATGATTTCGGATTAATTAAGTTTCGAAAAAGTGTAGACGAGCATGTGAAATTCGCACAAATGCAATTTCGATGGGTCAATGTAGGCCCATATATTTATATATATATATATATATATATATATATATTTATATATATATATATATATATATATATATATATGTGTGTGTGTGTGTGTGTGTGTGTGCGTGTGTGTGTGTGTGTGTGTGTGTGTTTGTATATATACACTATATCTCTCAACCTTTTAGTATTAGAAATCTGGACAAAGCCTGAGAAAATGGAGGGACAAAAGCCCAAAAATAGGGACATATTTTAAATATTGCTTTTATAAACTTAGAAAGTTGCTAGAATAACAGGGTTTGTGTTGATATACATTTTTCTAAAGGATTTGAAATCTGAAACTCAAATGTATGTCATAATGTAGTGACTTCAATCACCAGATCATCACAGAGATTTGCCAGAAAATCACAAATTTTTTGAGGAACAGACCAAAATTATGAGGTACAAATCTGGACATTCTCTGAAAATTTGGACAGCTGAGAGGTACGATACACACACACTTACACATATACACATATATAGATAAAAATAAGAGAAGGAAGAAAGAAATTAAATAAATAAATAAAAATAAAGTATACTGAGTATCAATTCAGCACCAACAAAATAAGAGAGATAATTATGAAATTTGAAAGGATAAGGCAAGAAACAAAAACAGTAATTAACTAATTAAATACTAAAGAGAACATGTAAGCAAAAGACAGTGGGAGAGCCCATTCAAAAACCTGGAGCTGAGTCAAATAATTTAGCAAAACTCTACAGACTCTCCCTCTTGTTTCAGATAATTTAGGCACGAGTAAAGCTAAGAATTTTAAAAGTCAAAACAGTCATAGTAGGATTATAGGCTTCACTAAAATGCACAGAAAAATGAGACACTAACTTTTAATTTGTAATCTCTCCAATATGCTCTTAAATGGAGTTTCTTTAATGTTTTAGATGTCTTTCAGCATGCACTTTAAAGCAGCCCCATGAGAAGCCATCAAAAGTAAAGTGCACTGATTAGTAAAGTGCTGTAGCCGATACTCTTTCTATGCAGCTGAAAGTGCTTAACAGTTCCTTTAAAAAGCATAGCTTCAAATGGCACACATTTTCAAACTTTAATGGCTGAATGATTTCTGAGCATAGCTACTCCTGGCTGTCTGTTCCTAAAAAGGGGATAGTATCCTGCTGGAACTTATTGGGACTTTCTTATTTTAGATTTCTTAAAAGATAGCAAATCCATACATTCTTCTGTTATTTTACTCATCTCTGTGTCAGAAGGCAATGCTTATATGACAATTTCTGTGAACAGTTATTGATAAACTTGCGTGCAGCTTTGTGAAATTAATTGGACAAGGCTGCCATATTTGTGCTGTTTATTATAATTTTAACTGACTTACTAAATGACTTTCTGTTCTAAATTCTGTTCAGTACTATTACCTTCGGCTAGCAGCTCTAAATAACTGTAGGAAAGAAATGTATTTCTCATGTCTTCTGACTTCTCAGAGAAATCCTGTCTCAGCTAAAGCTAAGTTCCCCAAAACTGGGAGTCCAAGTGGAGTCCAGAGTGGTAATTACTAGCATCTAAATATACATTGGCAATAACTGATTTCCAAAAACTCTTTGAAACTTTACTCTTTTATCAATCACAGATAATTTAAAATTTTTAAATAGAAAGCATGATGTAATCTGTTCAGTAATGTTGCCTGTGGACTTCAGCTGAAAGCACTAATACTTTTTGGTTTCTTAAATCACTGATCTCCCAGATCAACTGTACAGTTCACAGTGAAGCAAAACTATGAAACAATTTTTCAACCAAATATATATTAATGTCAAACAAAAGAACAAAAGTTTTTAACCAACCTTCTGTAAGAACAGCCTAACTAGATACCATAGTTGACTCCAATATAGTGCCATAATTTTAGAAAAAAATCACAATGAAACTCAAAACATGTTAGGATGTATTCATTTTTAATTTTATTTAAACTTGTCTACCAGGGTAGACCACTGACCTAAAATGAACATTTACAGGGTCAGCCTTCTTAACCAGTATAATTTAATGCTGCTTTAACATGAAAACATTAACAGTCAACTGGTTACATTTCAGATGACATGAAGGAAGTATACTGAATAATGAAATAGGAAAACCCTCAAGTCAGATGCACATATTTAAAAAAAAATAGCATTTAGAAAAATAAGTAAAGCTACATCCAAATTAACTCCTAAAGAGTCCCTCATGGAGGCTTGGAGCAGATCCTTGGAAAGTAGGCTATGAATTCCTCATAGGGCTTCTCAGAACAGTTTCTCAAACCTAGAGCTGTATTAATATAAAACAATTTATACCAAACCTAGAACTGTATTAATATAAAGCAATTTATACTTCATGTAAGCATCATTAGTCTGTGGCTGAGAGGAGGAATAACTTTTAAATGAACACAGATATAAGAGACAGACATACAGTAATATGCTCACTGCAAATCCTGAAAAGATAAGGCACTGACATTGTTAGGTGAAACTCTTAAAGGCATATGATATTTGTTTGTTTGCTTTTTTATTTGTTAAACTGGTTGGACTACTGTTCATGAAGTCCTTTTCAGCCATGCATAGGGGCTTAGTGCTCTGTTTGTCGGGGTTGCTCTCAGGTAGACATGACACAGTTGCTAACTGGATTTGATTTGCTTTTACTTGGTTTGACCTTCCACCAGTCCTAATGATACCAGAGAAATGACTGTTTTAAGATGTATTACTATGCACTAATTAACTGAAATATTGTTGGTCTGATACTTCGGCTCATTTGAACCACAATTTCACTATTAAAATGCTTTTTGATGTTCTTTCTTTCGAGAGAGGGAGCACTGCTACTGTTTTAGGCATTTGCTTGCTTCAGATCTTAGAATGTTTTAAGATCTATTGATTTACCAGTAAGAATACTACTGATCTAGAAGTATTAATTGCTTGCGTCCAATTTTATTCATTTTGAACATTTTTTGCTGTTTTTGTTTATAGATAAAGCTATATTTCTAGTATTCTTAGTGTCTGCTTACTCCAGACCTTACAGAAGATGTGTTTTAGGTTGGTTCTTGATCAGTCAGGACATACTGAAACTGAACCTCCAAACACTGGACACGTCTCAGTTTGGATTCATCAAGGGCAGATTATGCTTACTCAAGCTAGTGGATTTTTTGAAAAGGTTCACCAAAACAACGGATGAAGGCAAAATGGTACACACTGCATACTTTGACCTGGCCAAAGCTTTTGTCACAATTCCCCATTCAGGCATAGTAGAAATGTTAAATAAACTTCTAATAACCCCCATGTCACTTTCTGGATTGTCAACTGGCTCACAGATAGGGTGTGGTTAATCAAAACAGTGGAAGTTAACTCCACAAAGAGACAAGTCACCAGTGGATTCCCCCAGGGTTCTCTGCTGGGACCTCTCCTTTTTAGAATCTACTTTTCTAAAGTAAAAACCAATAGCAAAGGGTTCTGGCTGACTAAGTCTACAGATAACTGTAGGTTAGAAATAGTCATTAAATCCCCAATTGACTTAGCCATCCTGCAGTAAGGCTTGCCTGAAACAAAATGCCAGAAAATGCATTATTTTATGCTTCGGGAAGTCATCTACTCTAGGGAATTACCACATACGCCCCTAAGAGTTGATCCAGTTTTTGGGATTTTGGAACTTATGTAGACAGTGAACTACAATACACCCCTAAGAGATGATCCAGTTGTTTGGGATTTGGAAATTTATATGGACAGTGACCTAACTTTTGACCAACATATGTCTATTGTTGTAAGAAAGTCCTATATTGCAAAGCTTATAAACAAAGGGATTTTTCTCTAGATCTAAGGATGCCATTGCCCCCCTGTAGTCAGCCCTCATTAGGCCAATCATTGAATATAATACCCCCTTTGGCATGTATCTATCCCAACACATACAAAAAAAATGGGAATGCCAACAGAGATACCTTACTTAAATGATAGAAGGCCTAAACAACATATGTTACATGGATCGACTCAAAGTCCTGTCACTGTACTTGGTATCCTACAGACTGTTAACAGCTGACTTGTGTCAAGCATGCAAGGCATTCTCTGACCCATTATTGATGGATTTACTGTAGATCAGCATGTCAAATGGCACTGGAAATAGATGGTCTAGGGATCTAAACCTCTTCTGCAGCATCAACAGAATGGTTTGGAGGGACAGGTATATTTCAAACAGGATACCATTGCTGTGGAGCAAACTCCCCATCCACATAAAACAAAGCTCATCCCTGTCCATTTTCAAGTGCAACTTATATCTATGGATGAGAAACAGAAAACTTACATTAGGACTGTCCCGTGTACTACTGATGGACACCAGCATCTCCTAAATGCTTTATCCAATTCATGGGTCCCCTCAAATTATTTATGGTATGATTCCAGTTATTGTTATTAGGGTAATATATAATTATCAGCCATGGAATGGGTAAAGCCAGTCTTGAACCAAATTGGATAGATTATTTCAAGCAAAAAAGGGAAACTGGCTAGACTTACAATGGACAACAAGGGCAGCTAGCTTAGTATTTACCTACGAATCTATAGCTCTCCTTGCTCCCTTACCTAAAGTCTGTAGACAAATATTGGTCCCTACCTAGTTTTTGTTTTATTGCAAAAGGTTACTAGAGGTGGCACCACTGTTGCTATTGTTTATAATAGCTCCTCACTGTTGCACTAAGTTGTGGACTAATACTACTGTTGTTTACTTTTTGTTGTTTATCAAAGTGCCTTGTTGGTATACTGTGTTGGGTACTGCTATAGTTCCTTGCTTATAATAGCTTCTTGTTCTTATGAATCAATTCATAGCTATCTTGACATATATTTTGACATCTATATATCCTTGTGATTTTCAAGCCATTCATTGTTATCTATATATCTGCTATTAGCAAACTGATGTCCCAATTCTACTGTTGCATTTTTGACTCACTGTACTCACTTGGTAGAGTAATGTGCCTGTCATCAGTTCATACAAATTTTGTGGCACCCATTCCTACTACATCACTGTAAAAACACTGTGTGGCATGCAAACCTATCAAACCCTCATTAAATATTCTGTGATGGTCTCAGTCAAACATTTAATGAGCTACTAGGTAGAATGCATGCTTGATATCTTTCTAGAGTGAGGCATATGTACCTGGTATGTCAGTTGTGTGACTGCATGTATTGCTCTAAGAATTTACTGTGGAGTAAAATTGTGTGTGATAAGTTAACTGCTCTCATTCCATACAACTACCGTGCAACACCAGTACTCATTGGTTCAGTTATTTTCAATCCCATTTTCTCTCTTCACTTGTTAGGGATCCAACTGCTCAATCATTGCATTATCTGATGACTTCAAATCAAAGGGGCGGCTGCAGGAGACAACTGAATGGGTGGGGCCAACAGGACGGGGTGTGGTCAACTAGAAAGGGGAGGAGCTATGTTCAAAACTACAACTGTAACTTTAATTAAAAATGCTGCCCTGGGTGCCAAACCATCATTATGAGAGTCCAATCAAGACAAAATGAAGTGTAGAAGAAAAATATTTCAATGTATTGGCTGCTTGGCAGCTTACTTAATATCTAGAGGGAAACAAAAATGTTGTGAAGCATGAAAAATAAATTACTTTTTAAATGCATTACTGGAATGCCAGTCAAACTCAAGTATAAGAAAAACAAGCAGCACTCAACTCGAACCACTTCTCCTTGCACTGCAGTTCTAATTATAATTTATATTCAGCTTTGTTAAAGTACCAAGCAACATGCTGAAAGTAGCAATCTCTGGGATACCCCCACTTGTAAAAATGTTTCTTATCCAAAAAAGACCTGCTGCCTGACAACAACTATCTACTTGTTTCATGGGGAAAATATGATCAAAGTAAAAAATGAAAAACAGACAAGAAACAAGCTCAAGATACATTGCTTAAAGGGTTACTGCACAGGTTATGGACCACGCATGATAGATTGGCATTCTGTTTAGTTTACAGGTAAAGCCAGCAAAGATGACTGCAAGTCTCCAACAAATGTAATGAATTTCTTAAAATAATGTAATCCTGTCCTTTATTACAAATACTGTCGTATGTATTTCAATACCCAATGCTTATACATTATCTAGTTATGTAAGTATTCTCTGCATGGCAACAACAGAAAGGCTTTCAATGTTGGCAGTTCATTAACAGTATGCTTATCAAAGCTTACTTGCATCTTACAATCTCAGACAAGCTTACCTGATGGTCATTAAAGCACTGCTACTTAAACAAGGAGCAACAGGCACTTTCTGAATAATAATAAGCATGAATCAACAGTATAAAAATATTACAGAAACCAGAACATTCTGCAAAATCAAGGACAGATGAAAAGCCACTGTAGTACTTGTGTACCTTGGAAGGGTGGATACTCTGCACATGTAAACTGCATAACTGCTTCTTGACTTGCTTGGACACATCCAGAGTCACTACATGGGGGAGTGGGGTGCAACAAGTATGTCACAATTTGAAATGTCTCTGGGTGACTGTGATGGCCCTGACACATTTGTCATACCTCTCAAACTCAGAGCAAGAAATCTGGACAAAACCATACATAAAAGTGGGACAAAGGCCCCAAAAATAAGGACAGTTTTTAAATATTGCTCTTATAAACTTAGAAAGATAATAGAATAGTAGGTCTTGCATTAGTATGAATTTTTTGAAGGGTATGAAATCTGAAACTCAAATGTCTGTCATTATTTTCTAACTTCAGTCTTTAATGATTTCCCATCAATTTTCCAAAAAAACACAATTTTATGAAAAATGGACCAAAATGTGATGCAAAAATATAAAATAGCCACACAATACAGCTGGGAACCTGCCAAAGAAGGGACACTTTTTTTTAATATTAGCACTGCTAACTTGAGCAGCTGACAAAATAAAACAATCTACATGCATTTCTGAAATAAAAGTAATCTATAACTCTGAGTATTACAATTATTTATTAATTGTAAACCCTCCACGTTTTCTTCCAAAATTGTCATTTTGTCGAGGGATTATTAGGGGAAGAGCAACATTTTGAGCCAAAATTGGGGACAGTTGAGAGATTTAGATATGGCTAATTCTATAAAGCAATTTATTTGCACGTACCTCTCAACCTGTTAATGCAGGAAATCTGGACAAGGCCAAATATATTGGGGGAACATATAAACAGTACTACAAATTGCTCTTGTATAAACTGAGACATTTGATAGAATAACAGGTCTTGCTTTAGCATGCATTGTTCTGAAGGTTAGGAAGTCTGAAACTCTGTGTCTGTCATTTACTGACTTAATTCCTAAATGATTTGCCAGAAAACCACAAATTTTATGAGGAACAAACCAAAAATAAGAAGCAAAAATCTATTCATTCTGTGAAAATTTGGGCAGTTGAGAGGTGTAGTTCTGCCAGGGCTGTCTGAGTTTGCCGCACTTCTCCCTCAAAATCATGGTCGAATGGAGCCTCCTCCCTGCAGCCATTCCAATGAACCATTACTTGTCTATTTTACCCCATTTACCATAAACATTAATGTGCATACTGCTTTACTTCTATGATGATTTGGACTTCATTTGAAAGTTTTGTTTTGCGTTTTACAGCACAAACACTAAGACATCTGCAGTAACAGATAAAGATTAACTCTGGGCTATTTTCAAATGATAGGACCTTTGCACACAAAACATACATGTGTTCTGTGATGCACCTTCCTGATTGCATTAAATTATATTCCTTGTATAATTACAGTTGGTAGAGGGTGTTTTAAATTTATTGTTTTGAACATTTTTCCAGTAAACAATGAAACAAAATGAATGCACCAATAATGACAATACTGCCCAATTGAGAACATTTCCATCATAAAAGTCTACTCCAACTTCTACAGTCCACCAGTATCAGTAAAAATGCACAATCTCTGCAGAAGTAAAAGTCATCTAAATAATTCCACATTAAAAAGATCTGTAACTAATGAAGAGGTTGCTGCTAGCAAACAAGTTTATATTTCATTGTTTCATCTACAAATAAAGTGCCTGTTGTCCTTGAGGAATAAATTGCCTCTATTACATTAAAAAAATTATAAGCTAATAATATTGCAATCAGGAATAGATGGCAAATAATGGACGGGTTCATAGTTACTAAGTATCTTCGCCAAAGAGGACATTATCAAGATGGCAACATCCACCCTGTTTACAACACAGTACAATATCAGCAATGCATCTACATACTGTGAGAGTAGAACTCACAGCCTTCTGCATCAAAAGCAAGTACCCTACTTGTTGTGCTATTAACAATGCAAGCAGTCTCAGCATAAGCAGCAGTAAACTTCTCTCCTCCTGCACCTCTCAGCTCCTTGTAAAATCTATTTGACACTCAGCTGTATATCTCAACTTTGCAGCACAAGAAATCTGGAAAAAGCCAAAATGTATTGGGGAGGGACAAAAGCCAGGGTCACATTTTAAATGTTGCTTGTATAGTCTTGGAAAGTTGCTAGAATAAAATGCTGCGTTACCACCATGCATTTCACTGCTAAGTCAGGACCCTGTGCAAAATAGTTAGAGCAACATACCACTATGCCAAATCAGCTGTTTTGTGAAAGACAGGAAGACTGAAACTTAAATGGCTCCCATTTAGTGAATTCAGTTCTCACCATAGCTGTCAACCTCTTAGCACAAAACACCTGGACAAAGCCAGTAATGGGGGAATACATCCCTCAAACATATTCTTTGAAGTCAGTTCTCACCACAGCTCTCAACCTTAGCACAAAAAAACTGGATGAAGCCAATAATGGGGGAATACAGCCCTCAAATATATTCAGTGAATTCAGTTCTCACCATAGCTGTCGACCTTACCACAAAAAACCTGGACAAAGCCAATAATAGGGGAATACAGTCCCAAAAATAGGTACAAATTTCAAATATTCATCTTATAAACTTAGAAAATTGCTAGAATAAAAGATTTTGTTTTATTATGTACTTTCTGAAGAATATGAAGTCTGAAATTCAAATGCCTGTCAATTTTATTTAACATCTGTTAACCAGAAAAGTCTGACTTGGAACAAAAGCCAATTTTCAGGAGAAGCTCAGGGAGAAATACTGCAGACATGTCTATGTAACATGGGAGGACACCAGAACAAACTCACACAAACACAGGGATAACATGCATACTCCACAAAGAAGGAACCCCAGCCAAGAATCAAATCAAAGAACCTCTAGCTGTGAGGCAACAATGCTACCCCTGCACCATCCACTATTTAATAAATGAAAAACTCAGACAGCACAGATTTTTACAAGGGAACAGAACAGAACAAAATATGAGGCACAGGGTTCAAGCCTGTCTCTAGCCACTGGTATACCCAAGCTGGGGCATTTCAAACACACACACCTCTTCTGTAAAACAGCTAATCCTGCAAAGTCTGTAACACAGCCATAGTACCTTCATGTTTTCTCCTGCATTTGTGCTGTAACAGCTAATCCATCCTGACTGAGTCTCTAAACCCACAGCAGTAATACCCTCTTCATCCTGAAAACAAACCCATAGCAGACATAATCCTGCATTTGCTTGCGGAATGCACACTTCAAGTTTCTGGCTGGCTTGTTCCAAGACTGCTGACTCTGCAAGTCCAATCCCCTTCCAGTCTATGCGGTTAGCACCACATAGACTTCTGGGGAATCAGCAATCTGCTTCCTGAATCCGGACTGGAAAGTGAGCAGTTCAGATTCACTTTGTATGGAGGATCTGTGGATCATGAAGGACTGTACCATTGTGGTTCACAGCTGGGGAGACTGCAGTCTGATGTCATGAGCCACCACTGCTTAATTATTATCTAAGTTCTTTATAATACATCTGCCTTACCTGCAAACCACCTGTAGCTTGCTCAATCAATTCTCTGGCCAGTTTAGTCAGGACAGTGGCACAGAGGGCCAGAGACCTGACTAAGGTCCAGGAGGCTCAGGTATGATTTACTGCTCAGGCATCTAAGGTGCTGGCAGGGAAAGATGGGTATGTCCTTTGTTTTTTTTTTTTTTTTGTTGTTTTGTTTTTTTTATGGGAGGTGGCATGCTAGAGACCTAATTTTGCAGTTTGACGTCCCTGACAAGGACCAGGAACACAACTGCAAGAAAATCCCCCGAGGGTGGGTGAAGCATCCTGATGATATCCCTTTGTAGAAGTGAGAGGTGTTTACTGCTAATGTCCACTGCATGTCATATCCCAGGAGTGACATTGTGCATACTCAAGAATGGGAAAATATGAGGAAAACACTCCCCTATAGCAGTGTAATATTGTCCCAGGGTCCCCTATCTCCTCATTGGCCCAGATATAAGGTTGAGTATAGTCTAGGGAAGGGGAGGGTGGGTACAGTAAACCTAGTGGATGAGAAAAGGTATCCGATGGTCAGCTGCAGTGAGCCAAAAATAGTGGCAAAAAATTATCTGACAAATATGGAAGATCAGTCCACTTTTACCCACTCTTTTGCCACCTGTAATGCACGTGGCATTACTAGGCAGTGTAAAAACTGCCTCATGCTCATTGACAACCAGTTTTTGGTAGAACAGCATACTATAATCTATGAGAGGTATAAATATTTTCACAACCTTAAGACCACCATTTCACCAAATCACATTATCGGTGGGCTTGAGATCCCTGCATGAACATATCAATCTTACATATTCTGAGGCTGACAAGAAATGACTTCCTAAGTCTCCTAGAAAAAGGAACAAGAAAGCTTCAGTTGGCAAACAAATAAAACATCACTACAAGTCACACTACACACATTGTATAAGTTTACATACCTGATAGAGTCTCAAGGTTTTGGACTATTAACCCTCAGCTTTCCTGAAGTCTGAATGCACAAATGTTAATGTCCTACTAATTGGTGTTTCCATTGTTAGGCATTCAGATCCAATACTTAGCAGGTTAGAATGAACAGAGGGGTCAGCTATATTTCTGGCATAAGGACTCTTGAGTCCTTCACACCAGGTAAGCATACTATCATCAGACCGTAATAGCCCATGTGGAAGTGAATGGTCTGGGGTACTCAACCCAGAGAGATATGCAGAGAAACATGTTGTATCTTGCTATGCATATGTCTAATGAGGTGAAACTCTGATCCTGAGAGGAGAAGATTCAAAACATTCCCTAAAAATCATGCCCAGATTCAAAGAAAGATAATTGACTTCAACAATTGGTTAAGTAGCTGGTGTCATTTGAGAGTGGAGTGCAGTATGGGTCAGCTTTGGATAAAATGACTGACAGACCTATTTGCTTTATAAGTGATGGCCTGCATCTTTCATGCCATGGCCTCCAAATATAGTCCAAAGTCCTTTTCTCCTCTTCAGTGTCATTTCAAGAAAGTCCATCAGATGGCTATTCCAATATAAATAGGAAGAGCAGAGAAATTCCAGACCCTGCTCATGTTAAAGTCAAAAGTCTTAACAGTAATCTACCAGACCCTGAAGCACTTTGATATCTTGAAGACATGTATATCTCTGTGGTAATGGAGACTTGTTTTTAATGTAATGAGAACATCCCCTTCATACCAGGGTTCAGTGCCTATCACTCTTTCAAGCCTGTAGGACACTGTGGGGGTGCATTAGTATTTATCAGGGCATCTATGATCTACTGACTGATTCCCTGTGGCTCACAACTGAACACACTGAAATTTAAATCACCCTAAGCAATATGAGGAATCTAATAGCTACTAGAGAGCACCCTCTGTGTCCCTTGATGATCATGACACATTTCCAAATCTGCTAGCCGAATTGCCTATAAACAACAACATTTTTAGCTTAGAGGATTTCATTTATCCAACTATTAAACAGAATCCCTACACTACTAATGTTGTGAATGGCCAATGAATCAATAACCTAATAACTATTACCTGCCTGGAATAAATTGAAAACCTCTCTATAAGGTTCCAAACATACTAGTTCTTTTCCTAACCAACAATGTCCACGCCTACGTCTCTTCCATATCTCCAGCCCCGGTCATATCCAATAATATTCCAATATGATTGTTTCAATCAAGACATAAGACAGTAATACTGCCACAGCAAACACCTTGGAAGGATTTTAAAAAGTCAACCCCACTAAATTTTTTAAGAGATCTCAAAATTCCACTGTAATATTTTCAGTTCCCACGAAGCCTCAGGAAACTATGTTTTAACATTTTATTCACATCTTCTAAAAATCATTGACAAAGAAGTCCAAACACAGGGCCATATGTAATGTGACATTCAAAAGTAAACCACTTTGGTGGACTAGGGACTTTAACAAACTTTACAATAAAATAACAAAAGTTACTAAATGCCTCCATTAACTCACAATCTACCCATATAACTGACTATAAAAAGAATATGTAAAGAAATAAAAAACACCATCAGAAAATTCAGAGTTAAACATGAAATGAAAACAACAGCTACAAATAAATATAATTACAAATTCTTCACATTGGTGAGAATGGACCTCAAAATTATTTTCCTCAAAATAAAAATCAAACCAGAAAGCCCAACTAAACTCATAACAGTTAGTCACTATTCTAAAACAAACTACATCCTATTAACTGACAATTTATCAAAAGTCATGGCTCCCCTAAACCCTGAGAACACAGATACCTAAGCAGAATTATTTATAGAAACCCTGTATAAACATGTAAATGGCTGCATGGAGGCTGCCATACTTGCCAGAAGTAAGCCCAGACCTAACACCAAAAACAAACCCCCCTGGAGGAAAGCTTACCTTAACAGTGTGCATAACAAAAGAAAAAAGAAAGTCATGGCCAAAATCAGAAAAAGCAACTGTCATAGAGACAAGAGCTCTATGATTCAACCAAAAAAAGAAAAAAAAGAGGTCTAATAAAGTCCAATCAGGCCAGTTATGAGGTCAGGATAGCCTCACAGGCTAAGAACAATCACAATTCTGTGTCAAGAACCTTAAAGGTAACAGCAGTATGTATGACTGGTGTCAAATTGTACAATATTCACTAACCAGGGTGGCATAGCAAACTAGGGAGGGAAACCAGCTCATAAATTTAGCTCTAAATTTACCCCTCACACTCCCTTGCACTACCACCTGTCATATCTCCCCAACTATCAACAGGACGAAGGTCCTGGTAGTGCTCACTAAAGCCAAAAACACAGCTTCAGTGGGTCTTGACAATATCCCTGGTTGCCTTCTAAATAGCCTAAATCATAACCTAGTAGGACCACTTGAGGTACTCCAACTACAGCCTCAAAACAGGTTACTTGCCAGGTGAATGGAGGGTCACAATGGTCATCCCTCCTCATAAGGGTTGCCCATCAAGTCAAGGTTAATGTCAAAGGTTTCTGACTCACCAAGTTTTGCAGATGACTGTAAATTGGAAACTATCATAAACTCCCCACACAACTTCAACATCCTAAAAGGAGGTCTAACACAAACAAATGACTGGTTGCAAAGTCATTGATTAGAACTCAATGCTAACAAATTTATTATAGTGCCCTTTGGGAGATCTTCTACCCATGCTTATTACTCCATTGATAAAACACCTCTAGGAGTTCACCCATACCTCCCAACCGTACCGAATTTCTTGTTTTTTACCGAATTTTGGGGTCCAAATAATGGGGTGCCACGATTCCCGAGTGGCACCCTTTCATTTCATACCCCCCCCCAGCTTTTTATTAAATTTTTTTGGTGCTTTTGGAGCTGACGTCATCACGTGCGCGATGACGTCCTCTCTGTCTGGGCTACCAGCCTGTCGGAATTAAGCTTAAGGCCTTACATTTCCAGGTTCTGGCTGGTGCTTTATTTTTGAAGGGATTGTATTCTAGCACTCGAGAATCTTTTGTTTTGGATGTATTCTGGCTGCAGCTACTGCACTCGAGGGTCAAGAAGGTTGGTAAGGTTTATTTTTGACTGGCTTGGGCACACGAGAAGGTAAGGTTTTATACTTGCAAGCGGGAAAGGATTTGTGCTTGTAAGCATTTTCAGACTTTGGAAATTGCAAGTCTGTTGGTATCTGAGCAGAACTGGTGTAGCGCGAGAGGATTCGCATTTTGAATGGACTGGCTGTACTTGTAAGCTGCGCGTTTTCAGGTATCTGACTTTGGAAGTCTATCTGAGCAGAAGTGTGTGTGTAGTATGGTTATTGTGCTATCTCTTCTTAGAGCCTAGAGGGAATTTGGTTTTGCATAAGATATATTAGTTGGAAATAAAAAAAAAAAACACTGCATTAATTACAAAAATAATGCACTGATTCAGTCTCCCATGTTCAACTTCTATTTTTCTATGTTTCATCTCACTTCTGATTTTCTTATCTGTCTTCCCCTTTTATATTAATTGAACATCTTCTGTTTTAACCGTTCACTCAGGGTACTCGTTATCAAATGCTTAATAAATCCAACTACAAAAGATCTGGAAGTGATATATTAATAAAATGTTTAAGACTTGTGCATGAATAAGTGCATGTACTGCCGACAGCAGCTTTTTAATTTGTGTGTTTATAATACTACTACACTGCACCTAATTGAGGCTGAAGAAGCTGACGACTACAAGAAAACATTTTGAAATTGGTTTCACTCATTGCTGCTGAGTTTAATTTTACAGGTAACATGTCACCTACAGCTAGGCCAGTCTCATTTTGATAATAATGCAGTTTCATAATGGTAAAATATGCCAAGGTTAAAGTATATATATAACCTTCATTTCAAAAAACATCAAAATTACAAGAGTCTTTCTGCTGGGAACAGAATAGTAAAGGTCACATAGCCCATAAAACATAATACTTTCTTTATAGTCACTCTAAGGTCAAGGAGGCAAGCCTACGAACATGTTTTGAGTTCCTATCTTTGCATTGCAGAGCATAATAGCTTAAAGGAAGAACTGCTCATTTCTGTCTTCATGCTTCCTTCTTAACTAGCGTCTAAAATATAAACCCTTGTGACAGTTATATTGTATATAAAGATGCATTTGTAATATTGTCAGCCTGCTTTTGTTTTGATTTCTGTCTTCTGTAAATGTCTGATTAATACAGATCATGCTAAATTAGACATTCTGAGGAATCGTAATAAGATATTTTGAGTAATGATGATTAATATAAAAATACAGACCAGGACAGCAGAATGCATAGTATACAACTTCAATGAAGCTTTACAGACTATGTGGAATAAGCTGATGTTCACCTGATGTTAAATTATTATTCTTTGTTTTGTTATTATTTAATGGATTTGGAATTTTGTTCCCTTTTGTAACGGTCTGCTAATTATATGCTACACAACTGTTTGTATATTTGTTTTGTACTACATCTGTTTTCCTTTCATAGTATAAGTAACAGAAATGTGAAGTCCAGCATTGTGTGTATATATATATATATACACATTTTTTTGTTGTTTTTTTTTTTTTGTTTGTTTCATGCATTTTGTTTCATTGCCTACTGGAAAACATTCAAACAATAAATTTAAAATGCTCTCTGTCTAGCATGTTTGCTGTATTATGCAAGGAATATAATTTAATAAAGTCAGGAAGGTGTATCAAAGAACACATGATGTATATTTCTTGTTTTGTGTGCAAGGGGCCAATTATTTAAAAACAGCCCAAATGTAATCTTTATCCACCACTGGCCAGATGCATTTTCTTTGGATGTGGTGTGGGTTTCAATGCTGTTTCAATGAATGTGAATTTCAAGGGCAGAGAAGTTTTAATGCAAGTCTATTTTCATTGTGAGTCACTATTGCTTTGTTTAGCAGCCAGATGTCTATTAGTGTTTGTGCATTGTGCAATAAAATTTAAAAATAAAATCCATATAATCATTGTAGAAGAAAAGCAGCATGCACACATTAGTGTTTATGGTAAATGGGGTGAAATAGCCAGGTACTGGAACATTGGAATGGCTGCAGGGGGACTCTCATGCCATATTATGGTTGCATGTTCTTCAGTTTGCGTTTGAAAGTTGGTATCCCACAATTCCACTGGAGTGGGCAGGGTTACACAATTATATATGCAAATTTTACGTTAATCAGCGTACAGATTTGTATCTATTTTTCATGGGCCTTGTCCAGATTTTTGATGTTTCCAGGTTGAGAGGTATGAGTTGACCTGATAGTTGGAGATCTGGGAGCATACGTAGATAATAACATAATAACCAACATTTAGCCAAGACAGTATGAAAATCATTCTTCTTCATTCAAATCATAAGCAAGGGTATGGTATCTTGGTCCAACAAAGCTATAGCACCACTCTACTTAGCCCTTATCAGACCCAGCATTGAGTACAATGACCCCTATGGCATGGAGCTAACCAGGCCCTTGCAACACTTGGAATGCCCTCAATGGTCTTTTACCAGTTGAATCCAGGGTATGAATACCCTGCCCCACACAGATCACCTTAACACCCTATCTTTGTACTCAGTCTCCTACGGATAATGAAAGGCAGTAGATTCAAGGGCTTGAACTTTGCCCGTGACATAAATAGAACATGCTGGAGAGACTGACATGTGTCACAAAAGATCCCAGCAGTATGGAATAAGCTCCCCATCTACATGAAACTGAGTTCTTCCCTGACTCTATTCAAATGAAACTTCGATCACTGGATGGGAAACTCCAAATTCATACTCATCCCCCCCCTCCATGTCTCTGATGGACAGAAGTCAACAGTAAGTAAATTAATCCCCAACTTACATACCCCCCCCACAGAACCTTTAGCTACATCCTTACTAACACATAAAGGTATCCATGGAACTCAGGAACAAAAGTGGGTTGGGTTGCTCAGTCAGACATTGTACTAATTGTATGAGCCTATGAACCTAGAACTGCATTAGAAAACAAATAAACCCCACCCAACAATGTTTTGAGCTAATTCACAATAATAATTTTGCATGCTGTAACCATAAGGGTATGGCTAGTATTCTAGCAAATAAACTTAGTGCTAACTTTACATTGGCTACAGTTAATAAAGTTCCACAGATCTCTGAGTTCTTGTTCCATCCTGTAATTGCCATGGATCAAACTGTAATTACCATCCCCAAGATTCAAGCCAAAAATGCCACATCCATGGCAAAAACTATAGGTTAAAAGATAGTGCCAAACTTGCCCTGCTTGAATCTCTCCTAAACTTCTTCAACGTAAGCCTTCCCATGTCTACATTCCTTAAACTTGGAGGGAGAAAGGCCACTGAGCTGCCCCTCACAATGGTGGCCTTGCTACAGGCCCATCAGCCTAAAAAGGCTAATATATAAGGCCATAAAATGCATCATGACAGACTTCTTAAATACCAACATTAAAAAGTTTATTGCCTTATGCCCATGTCAGTTTGGCTTTGCCAAGGGCAATCAGGCTTATTGAATCCAGGAATCACCTTCATAAAAGTCACAAAGGCTATGTTGTCCACATAGCATATCTAGGTCTGGCCGAAGTCATTGGCACTATCCACCATGCAGGTATTGTAAATATGCTTAAAGCCCTAAAACTGACCCTTATGTTATGCACCATCCCCTGTGCAGGTATTGTAAATAAGGTCAAAGACCTAAAACTGACCCTTATGTTATGAGGTGGATAGCAAATTGTCTGTCTGACAGAAGACTTAACAAACAAAGAATAGTGATAAACTGAGCTAAAACACAAACGGACTGAAAGACAATGGCTACTATGAAATATAAGGCAATTCGCCCAAACTGAAGCGAGCACCCTAAACGTAAAACAATAATCCACAGGTTGCGAAAACAGTGTGAAAAAACAATTTATAAAAGAAACACAATTTATTCTGCTAACATGGAGTTAAATGCTTTTCATCCCACAATTTGTGGGACTTCTTCAGACAACAAGAGCAATAAAACAAAAAGGTATAAAAACTATCTTTGGCACCAAAACACAAACGCCATTGCTAAGCAACTGTAAACAATACACACATAATTAAAAAACATGTAATATTGCTGTTACTTTCTTATTAAAATCTGTGACATTCTAAAAGACTCCAAGTTATTAAATATTGCTAGCGATCACCAAAATCACACTGTGTGTCATTATGTGTGTATTGTTTACAGTTGCTTAGCAATGGCGTTTGTGTTTTGTTTTATTGCTCTTGTTGTCTGAAGAAGTCCCACAAATTGTGGGACGAAAAGCGTTTAACTCCATGTTAGCAGAATAAATTGGGTTTCTTTTATAAACTGGTCTTTCATGCTGTTTTCGCAACCTGTGGATTATTATTGTTTTACGTTTAGGGTGCTCGCTTCAGTTTGGACAGAAGACGTAGTTAAAGTGGCAGGAGTTATCCCAGAAAGCAAAATACTGACTAGTGGAGTATCTCAAGCCTCTGTGCTGGGACCTTTAATGTTCATTATCCATTATTTTGATATTCTAATTACAAACCTAGACTTTTGGATAATTAAGTCTGTATATGACTTTAAACTGGGTCCTATAATTTTCTCAGCTTCCACTACTATGATGCTACAGAAAGTACTGGACCATGCAAATAAAAGGTATACTGCCCCCTCAGAGGATGCAGACAACTATTCTGAACAGTACGCCAATGCAGTATATAAGCACCTGCACAACTGCATGGACTCAGCTATACCCAACAGAACTAAAACCTGTTGCTCAAGGAAATACAAACCTGTCTGGTGGACATCCTCTATCAACAGGCTTTACAACAAAAGGAAGAAACTGTTATCCAAGGGTAAAAAGGAACAAATTCCAAACTGGAAAAAACCCTCCTCAGCCTTAACAAGCAAATTGGATCACTAGTGAAAACCTCCAAAGCTAATTATGAGTTGAAACTAGCCTCTGAAACAAAGGGAAGCCACAAGTCCTTCTTCAGTTACATCAGGAACCTCC
>NC_056733.1:1897529839-1897567339 GCF_019279795.1 Protopterus annectens | reverse complement strand
ATCAAAGAAATCTTTTCTCTAAGGAAAAATAAGAATGTTTCTAGTATACCAGAAATACTGGATGAATTTAGAAATCACTTTCACAAGATTAACCATAACAACATTAACATGGAACCTAAAGATAAAATAAAGGAGTTTATAACCACAAACATGAATAAAAAGCTTAATAAACAACAAATTAAACTATTGGACAAGAGTATTTCATATACAGAAGTTATTACACAAATAAATAAGCTTAAATCAAACAAAGCACCGGGTAATGATGGTATTATACCAGAGATATATAAAATCCTTTCTAAAACTACATATTCATTAATACATAAGGTTTTATTCTGGCCCAAACTGAGTTAATAACCCCCATCTTGGCAATATACATTTATTTCACCAATTTTAAAACCTAATAAAGATCCAACTAGATGTTCTTCATATCGACCCATCTCATTACTTAATGTTGATTATAAAATGTTTATGAGTATTTTTGCTGATAGATTGAAGACAATTATCCCGGCATTATAGACATAGATCAGACGGGCTTCATTGTAAATAGAAATACTTTTGATAATATAAGAAGAACTTTAACATTAATTGATTTTGCAAATAGGAAAAAGAAAGATTTAACACTTATTAGTCTTGATATAGGTTCAGCATTTGATTCAGTAAGTTGGGACTATCTGTTTACCTTACTGAAATGCACAAATTTCTCTGATGCATTTGTAAATTTAATTGAGCATTTATACAAAGGAACGCTGGCTTATATTAAGGTAGGAACATATGTTTCACAAAAAATACCCATTCTTAAATGTACAAAGCAAGGATGTCCACTTTCTCCACTATTATTCACTTTAGTAATGGAGCCTTGGGCTAATTGGATTAGAAACAGTACTGACATAGAGGGTTTTGAAATAGAAGAAAATACAACATCAAAAATTCAACTTTTTGCAGATGATGTTCTAATTACATCAGCAGGATCTAATTCTTCTATGCAGTCTTTATTTGATAAAATGATGAATTTTAAAAGTATTTCTGGTTTAATATTCAATGAAGAAAAAACTAAAATACTACCTATATATACACGAAAAAATACTCTCATTAGTGATTTTACTAAATATGTACCCAACTCAGGTCAGATAACTTATTTAGGTATAATACTATCTAAAGATATTAAATCTATTATATATAATAACTATAATACCTGTTTTCTTAATATACAAAATCTTTTAATACCTGGAATAATATGTTTTTACTATGGAGGAGAGACTTACAATTATTAAAATGATAATATTCCCCAAGATTTTATACTTAATACAATCAATAATACTTTCACCTACAAAAAATAACTATCAAGAAACTGAATACACTAATGTTAAATTTCTTATGGGCACCTAATAGACCTAGGATTGCATTAAAGAAACATACTAATAGCTGGTCTCAAGGGGGTATTTCTTTTCCAGACTTTAATTTATATATTATCTCTTCTATTATAAAAGTTATTACTTTATTAATAGATCGGTCATATGTCGCAAGATGGAAAGATTATTGGGAGCTAATTAGTATGCACTTCATGAAAATCTTCTTAACACATAAAAATATGATTATAAATAACTCCATGTTGTGGTTGCTAAAGGAATTTTGTACTTCACATATTACACCTAAACATATGGTCTGTTACCCATTAAATATTATTATTAGTTATCGTAACTTTATATTCATGCACCCTAAGTATAGGGAATGGAATTTTATTGTATTCCTATAATTTATACTCAGGGTATGCTTATGTCATCTACTTCTGAAGGAGCTCATTTAGCTATAGATAATAATCTAAAGTACTGGTATCAGCTGATATCTGATAATAAAGTTAAAAATCTAGATTTCTTAAAACAAGAATTTGATCTAAGAGAAACTTGCTGGTTAGAGGTTCAGATCTTTAGACAACATCTCATTGATAGAATAGATCTAATGTCTATAACAGTTAAAGAATCTATTCCAAAACTGATTGATTACTTGATAATAAATTTACAGCATAAAGTTTCTGATAAAGGTAAACTTTCATATATACATAAAATTATCAGACAAGAAACTTTTTACAATGTAGATTCATACTGGAATTATTTCACCTCTATTAATGGGGACCCACCAACTCAACAAGATAAACAATATATATTGGAATCTGCTTATAGAATTACATCTTCCATTGTCTGGAGACTTTATACATGGAAATTTTTACATAGATCTTTTTATACACCTTTGATGATGAATAAAATTAATAATAAAGATAATCTATGTAAGAGATGTAATGTAGAAATTAATGCTGACTGGACTCATATGTTTTATGACTGTATGAAGTTGAAAGAATACTGGAAGTCAATTAATGAATTTTTGCAGGCTCTTTTACAGATAATTTCATTATTTCTAAGTCTCTTATATTATTCAACACACCTGTACCTCAATGTGTTAAAAGATTAAGCTTCCCTTGTTATGGTCTATCCTAGCAGTGGCTAGGAAAATAATAACTAGAAATTGGATTTCAGATACACCTCCTTCGTTCAATGAATTTAAAAATGTTATGAATATAATGTGTCATATGGAAATAAGCACAATTAGAATGAGAACAACTAGAAAAACATCACATTTTATTGTATGGGATAATTTACAAAATTTGTTAAAAAAATTCTAATTTCAATAGCACAGTATTTTAGTTTAATTAATTGATCTGATTGTAGTGGATGTCTTTGTAAATACTTTAGTTGTTTTGTTGAATATTATAATAATACCTATTTTTAATTATTTGTATAAAATTGTTATGATATTTCTCTTATATGTTAAAACAATAAACTTGTTTTGAAAAAAAAAAAAAAAAGCCTTTTACTTGGTTCATCTCATAAATAAAGGGATTGCATACAGAAAAAGGAGGTTATTAGCTCTGTATATTCCTCCCTCATTAGGCCTATAATTGAGTATAATGCCCCGTTTGGCATGTACCTCTCTAAACACCTGCACCAGCTGGAAAGGCCACAGAAATACCTCACAATGAGAATCCATGGCCTCCAAGATCTGTCCTATGTGGAAAGACTCAAAACACTATCACTTTACTCAGTCTCATACAGATTGCTCAGAGGTGATCTGTGTCTTGCCTACAAGGCAATACCGGACACTGCCCTACTAAAGATGATCCATATCTGTAAATTTAACTCCTTGCACATTACCCAGTCAACAGGCCTAAATGTAATATGTGACATCAACAAAACCTGCAGCTTTGTCACCAGAGGCTGCCCCGTCTCTGGAATAGACTCCCCATACACATCAAACAGAGTACATCGCTGACCCTCTTCATGCGCAACCTTGATGAGTTAATGAGAAACCACAAATTTGTCCTAGGGGTTCCACCTTTGTCCCTTACTGACACAGGTGACAAGTGCTGACTGAGGGTTCTTTTTTGGGGATAAACTCTTGGCTAGGCTTGTAAGGGCCCAAGGGCCATTAGCCTAGTGACCTCCTATGATCCTATGATCCTATAATGACCTCAGCATAGACTAAAAACCCTACAGTATTGTCACATTTGACAAAAGCAACTTTTCTGCTGCCTGCAGTGTAGATAATACCCCTATGCAGACTGATCCAGTCATCAGATGCACTGGTAATATTGCAGACAAATCCTTATGTTTTGACCACCATATCACAACCATAATGAAGAAATCCTGTCTAGCCAAACAAATATCCAGCTCATCTGAGTCTAAATAAGTTATACATCCTTTGTAAACACCCCTCATCAGCCCAGTCATGAAATATAATGTGCCTTTTCAAATGTATCTATCCAAGCTAATTGCACAACTAGAAAGACAACAGAAGATCCTGATGAAAAAAAAAATCCATGGACTAGAGATCCTAAACTACAAAGACAGTCATGAAACTGTATTACTGTACTGTGGCTCTTAAAGACTCCTAAGTGGTGACATATGTCTGTATTAGGGGTCTAAAAGTTACTGTAGAAAGCATCTAAATCTTTATCAACAAATAAATAAATTTTCCACCACTTACCCCCATCTCTGGAATAAATTGCTTATACATATTAAACAGAGCAATACCCTAGCTACCTTTAGAAGAATCTTGACAGTTGGATGGCTATCTATAAACTTACTACTAGCCAAACCTGGTTTGCTCTCTTGGAGGCATGAAGTGTCCCTTGATGGTGGGTACTGACTAGGCATAAATGGTCCTTGGACTGATTCAGTCTTGTACTCTCTATGATACTATAATGAGCAAGGGTCTCTCTGGAGCAATGAGAAGAACTACATAAACCAAAAAATTAATTACAGAGTATATATAAAGTTAATTTCAAAACCAGTGAAGATTTTATATATATATATATATATATATATATATATATATATATATATTTATATACACACACATATATATGTATTTGTATGAGACCACTGTGTACTCATCCATATATGAATAGAAAAGAAGGGCTTACTTCCTAGAAAAAAGTTTTCTCAGGTTTTCTTTTTTTTCTTCAATGTATAAAGATGAACAAAATGAACAAAATATTACTTGAATTAGTGTCACACAATTAACATAAGCAGCTTAACCACAATAATTCTTGAATGTTCAGTTAAACTTGTCTTACAGCCATAACACTACCTTTTACCATGTCTTCTATTTCCCATGCAACTATTGGCCCTAACTAAGCCACCAACAATAGTGACTTACCTCAGAGATCACCCATCTCATACTGAAAAGCACAGTTACAAACACTCTACATTATTCAATACTCACTTTAAGACCTGACAAATGACAAAGTTCATTTGGATATCTACATATATGCTACATAATCATTTTGCATATAAGACTTCAACTGAAATTTCAAGGCATTGGAGAACATGAAAGAAACAGATTAGTGGCCTTAATATATTTATCCAGGATATCATTCCCAACAGAAATACCAACTCTCATAGAAGGCACTTCTGTTTGCTACCTCTTTTATTCAAAAATGGAAAGGACAATATATCATTCTCCACCAAATGTTCACATTATTTAACTTAATATATACAACATATTTAGGAACTGGCTCCATCCTTTTCCAAACCTGCAAGCATGTGGTCATTCAGAATTGGTCTACATAGTGCAGACAATTGTACAGCAGATCCTAACAGACCTCAGTACTAATGCCACCTGTGTGTTTTACTGCAAAGTACAAATAGTTCACTCTGACCATGTCAAATGAAGTAACAATGTCCTTCAGTGGACCACAAACAATGAATGATAGCAGTATACAACAAAACTGTAGATGTTAAATAATTCATTGAGAACTAACTCATTAAGCTGCTGACTAACAGAATAATCCTGTCCAGAAATGACATTTCCCAAAGCTTTATTTGAGACAACAACCTCAGCATAGTGAAGGGATATTCCTCATACATCCAACTAGTATAACCACCCTCTAGGTTTGCATCATATCCTGGGAAGTGGTTGACGTTGAACACTTGGAAACTCGATGAATTGTTCTCAATATGTTGGACTGCATGCAAAAACTACAAAAGCGTGATATGTCTCAGTCTTTCGGATTGTACAGCAAAACTACAGGAGCAGATATGGCATACCAATCAATTACTTCGGCAAAATGAGGTGTTTCAGCCACATCCAAGATTACAAATGACCACTATGACTATCACTGGAGTCAAAACCTTAGCAAGCATATCACAATATCTGGCAAAGAGCTAAGCATTGAAGCCATTTATAACCCATCCCTCTCCAGCAACATGACACTAAGGAAGTGGGAATGCATGATAGAAAACAAAAGCAATCATGTTTGAGCAGGGCAGATGACAGCTTATGCATGCACACAGAATTGATAATTTGCAGAAAGTCACTGCCTGTATCATTCAGGCATTGTTATTAATCACCCTGAGTCTTAGAATGTCACCATGTATATATCCCTTTTTAATTTTGTGCAATGGGATGGACTGTAGAGTACAGATCCATTTACATGCATGGGTGTTTGTGTATGAGACTGCTTTCTTTATCAGGCTATCTATGGATAGGGACTTCAGCTACAGACACAGCTGTCTCTCTTGCCAGTCCTGCTATAGGCTCACATTGTTAGTTGATGTGCTGTGACACTAGATCAATATGGCACACTTGCAGCAATTCATTTACATGACATTAAATCTCACACTACTATTCAGTCTGTGTACTGTGTGGTACTGATGCCGCTGAGATCCCATTCCCTGGTGGAGGTTTCTGAATCCCTACATTAATAAATAGTGGTATGTTTTCCTAACCAATATTATATATACCACTATCTGTTGGTTTTGAAATGTATGGAAGACAATTTTCTACACTAAAATTCAATATTCCAATGTATTAAGGTTTATACAGGCCCACAGCCTTATTTCAGGCTAGCTAGGAGCAAACTATCACTGCAGAACCTTGGATCAAATACTCAGTCACCTTCCCATCTGTCAATTATACCCATGAATATGGTAGTCTCTTTCCTAATCTCTTAAGGAAATTAGATCTACAGATGTCTACCAATAACAGCAAATTTGTTAGTTTGATTCTACTTTCTTGTCTAAGTAAATGCACCAGGTAATTGCACTTTGTCTTCAAGTCATGCAATATAAAGGTGATACCCAGAGATGCTATTAAGCAGTGATATTTTTGTACTCATAATCATCATTATAAGGTCACTTCTTAAAAACCTATAACTAACAGTAATTAGACTTAACATTTGAGTCTATTAGCACTGCTGCTGTACCTTTAATCAGATGTTTTCCTAGTAAATGATTTCTGAATTCTTTCCATGCTGAATACTCAATGTCTGATCTTAATATAAGCCTTGTATAACAGGAGGAAGCATTCTGTTTCCTATTAGAGATGTTTATGAATATATTGCTCATAACGCCATAACATTTTCTTATAGTCATGTTGGTTTGATGATTTATATTTATGTACATTGTCAATTACAACCCATGGGTATTTGACAGTCTCACTTTTTGGTAACAATTAATTATCTATTTCATAAGGAAATGATGATTTTTCTTTTTCCAAAAGGCAAAATTATATACTTTTTCACTGTTAATACAAATGTTGAGTACTGAACAGTCATAATAAGGAGTTTAGATAGCATTGTAGTAAAGCTTGTTGTTCAATGTTTTAACTGATATATCCACTTTGGAGTAATTTATGAACACACACACCTAAGTATTAGTACTTATTGGAACTGAGGACATGAAAAGAAGAACCAGTATTGGACCCAATACTGAACTTTGTGGGACCCCTTTGTTAATTGTCACCCAAACTGGGTATGTGTTCACAATTTTTTAATTTATTTCTTTATCTTTTGTTTACCATGCTACTCCCACTAGGCTAGCAGCCTCTTTTCATGGGAGACCTGAGGTAGTATTTATACTACTAGGTGAAATTTGGCCGGGAAATCGAGGGAACTTCCCTTACTTTCTTCAGCAGGGTCCCATGTGATATTTTACATCCACCTGATCTGCCACCAGCTCATCCAAAAAAATCATGTTAGTCTTATAAAGGTCATACTTAAAAATAACTGCCACATTTATACACTGTTTAGTACTCACCTTGCCTTTCATGTTTATCATTTCACTACTATTAACAATTGAACCCTTTATAGTGTAAATATTTTTGCATAATGGAGCTTGTAATGTAAGCAGATTCCTCGATAAGCTGAACTGTGTTTCTGTGAACAAAGTTATATTAAATTCCCCATCTGAAACCTCTAATGAATCCATCTAATTTATTGTTTAAACTAGAAACATTGCACATTTAAAATGTCATTTTTTCTTAGATCTCTCTGTTTTCAGCTTTTTCACCTAAACAACCCTTTCTTTCTTTTCCTAATAGGTGGCTGACCAGTTTATTCAGCTATGAATCAGATAAACACTGCAATACTCAAATAGTTTGCCTTTTTCTACTATCGTTTCCCATATTTTAATGTGGCCTCTCCCACAAAATTGGCAGCATCTTCTGTAAAGACTAGAAAGACAAATTGCCTTTCTTATTTTCTTAAGCACTTCAAGTAACAGGAGCAGGAGCAAAACCCCAAATCACTAAAGGTTACTGAAAACCTTAACAATTTCTACTAAGCTATATAATTTACATCACATCATTTTCAATGTCTCCCATATTGATTTTCTTTTTTTATTTTTTAAACAACTTTTTATTAATTTTAAAACAAAGATTGTACAAAATTATTTAAAGATAAATAGAACAAAAACATAACTATTTACAAATGCCCACAACAAAATCAAACATAGAAAGCTAAATCATTAAAATTTATCAAGTAAATCACTTAATTTTGACCAGAATCTAAATTGGTTAGTAATATTTGAAGTTTTCATTTTGGCAGCTGATAATTCTTTTTTACACACACTTTTTGCTAAATTAATGAATTCAGTGAAAGAAAGAGTAGTTTTACATTTCTCTTGCTATAGCTAAAATGGACCAAAGGAGATGCACCTGCACCCTAGGAATGGAATCTGGAGCTGGAGCATTAAATAAGATCAAGGAGTTAGAAATTATACAATTATCTGTCTACAATGTTTGGTCAAAATTTCTAAATTCAACCCAAAAAGGAGTTACTATTTTAAAATACAATATCATAAAAAAAATCTGTGTTAGAGACTTCGTTACACCTCCAACAATTAATTTTCACATTGTTATGTATTAAAGCTACTTTATGTGGAGTTAAAAAAAACTCTGTGAAGAAATCTCCATGTTATATTTTTCCGATAAAGTGAAGTATATTTATCTGCAGATTTAGGAATTAAGCATTTATAATCATCAGAAAAGGCCTTCTCATTACGTCTAGTAGAGAAATTCCAAAGTAATGAATCTGTGGAACCAAACTATTTTCTTATTATTTTATAATTCATTTATATATATGATTTATTCTTATTTGAGTTACTATTGATTCTGAAAAAAAATTCAGGTATCTTTGGAATATGTTTTGTTTGAAAATCCATGGAGATTTCAATTTTATCACTAATATATTTTTATAAGATTGTATAGTCAACTAATTATTATTTTCTATACAATTTCTTGCAAGAAGATAATCTGTGTTATGTGATGTATTTCTGATTAAGAATTCATGCCAAAAGGTTACATTTACATCTCTAAGTTCTAGCATTTTGCTTATATTAAAACTTCCCAAAAAAAACTCAGTATTTGATATAGGGAACAATAAAAAACAATTAATCTTTAACTATATAATTAGAATTCATGAATATTTTAAAATGTATTTGGATGGAATCCATTTAGGGAGAGGAATATTATTTTTTGTTTTCATTTAAACATAAGTTATTTAAGATCCAGTAAAATTGATTAATTCCAAATTTAGAGAAAGATTCTACAACATAGCTGTTATTATTTATTAATCTTTTATTAATGGATTTCCAAGTGGATTTGTAACAGGAATTTAACCACAGAGATATTAAATTTAGAATTATGAATTTGGTATATAATTCAAAATTTGGAAAATTTAATCCACCTTCTTGCCAGATTTTAACATGCCAATCAAAGGATATATTTGGTTTATTGGGGAACCAGAGAAAATTAAGATGAGTAAAATTTAATTTCTTAAACATCTTTTAGGAGGGGAGAATAATTAGTGATTGTAGATAGAAAAGTATTTTTGGTAGTACTATCATTTTTATTATTAAAGTAAGCCTATCTTCCATTGTAAAAAGAATTGTTCCAATTAATAATTATTTAAGTAACAGTGTCTACTAAATTACTATAATTTACTACTATTGAGTCTTTTACAGTGGATTTAATTATAATTCAAGATAATTACTTTGTGAATTATCCCAAATAAAATTCTTATAATTTCTGAAATAATTATTAACTTTGTTTTATTAATACGCACAGTTTCTGTTTTATCAGGGTTAAACATTAAACTTGACACCTTTTTAAAGTAATTAATATACTTAGTTAAATTTTCTATTGAAGCTTCAACACCACTACTTGTTATTAAAATATCATCTGCAAATAACTGAATTTTACAAGAATAACTTTAATCTATCAAGAATCCTTGAATTTTGCAATTAGAGCTAATAAAGTTTGTGAAAGATTCAATTGCTAGAATATATAATAGAGATGACAAGGGACAGCACTATTTTGAAAGAGCCAGAAAGAAAAGAGCTATTTTTAATAAAAGAGAATGAATTACTATACAGATTAGTTATAAGATTTATAAAATCTAGGGGAGATTCATATTGTTTAAGTGATTTGAACAAATAATTCCAAGTAATAGACTCAAAAGCCTTATTTATATCCGGATTTATTATAGTTATTTCTTTTTTTGTTTGTTTTTATTAGCCAGATCTAATAAGGTATTGAGCCTAATTATGTTATCCTGAACTTATGTAGTATAAAACCAGTGTGATCATCATTTATTTATCATGGCATAATAAGGTCCATCTTTTTGAAAGAATAGACATAAGTATTTTATAATCAACTTTTAATAGTGAAATGGGACAGTAAGAAGAATATAAGTTAGAATCTTTATTTGGTTTAAAGATAGGAGATATCAGGGAATATTTCCAGGGGTAGGGGTTGGTTGACAAATGCTTTACTTGTTCAAAACCTTTTGATAGAATACTTAAAATATTCTCTGGGAATAATTTGTATAATTCTGTGATTATACCATCCAGACCAGGGATTTTATTTGGTTTAAGATTTTTAATTTGATCTTTTAACTTCTTAAAAGAAAATGACTTATCAATTTTGGATCTTTGTTCTTTGGTTAACTTAAACCTTATATTGTCTTTCAAAAAGTCATTGGTTATGTTGTTGATTTCTAAGTCTGTCTCTTTGTTATTAACTTCTTCATAATATTTCCTAAAGCATTCTGGTAAGTCTTTTAAAATCTACTAAAAACTCCTGATGTCCACCACGGCAGTAAAACTTAATAGTAAAATCAAAACTTTAATAAAAAGAAAAAGAATATAGCATAAAACAAGCAGTCCTTAGTCGTCCGATAAGCGCTTTCGGCAAATAAGCATTCCTCAGGTCATATAAAAAGGACTGTTCAGCTTTTGTATTTATAAGGCATCACAGCCATTCATCACTTAATTCTGTGACACGCCCTTGTTGCAAACCAAAAGGAGGCCCGCTAGCAGAAAGGTATAATTTCCTTCATTGTAATTAAAGGTGCAGTGCTTCTCTTTACTATAAGATTGTATATGAGAAAACTAATAGCTATGGATGTAAATAAATTATATAAATGAAGCAACATTCACGTAAACTTGCTAATCATATTCCTTCTATTCTTAAGTGCAGGTTTTAATGGCACAATAGTATTCAAGCCTGGTGATCTGTTCTCTCTTAAATTAATTATCCAGCATGTTTCCCTTAACTCTGTGCGATTATGAACATCACCTCCTCTTGTGGTCTGACAGACTGCCTCTATGGCCTTAAATACAAAATAATGAGAAGGATACTGTGCTATGTGGGCTGCTAAGGCATTATTGGGATCTTTCTGTTTGATGTCTCTTAAATGTCTAAGGATACATTCCTTAAGATGTTGATCCATTTTGCCAACATAGAAAGCACTACATTGGCAGCAAGTCACTAAGTATGTAATGTGGGAACTAGTACAATCAGCATAGACATTAAAATTGTACTGTTGCCTGGAGTATGGATGTACAAAAGTATTGGAACTGTCAATGGAGTTGCAGGCTTTGCATCTCAGGCATTTGAAAGTGCCCTTTCTGTTAGAATTGTGCCTATTTCTTTCAAATCCATCTTTGTTACAAATGAGACGTTTCAAATTCTTCTTATTCTTATATAGGAATATGGGCTGTTCCATTATGTATTCTATATTCTTTTTCTTTTTATTAAAGTTTTGATTTTTACTATTTTTACTGCCGTGGTGGACATCAGGAGTTTTTAGTAGTGTTTGCCTTTTCTTCTCCTCATTGGTGTCCTTTACAGTGTAAGAAAGTTTCTTACTTAAACTGTTTTAAAATGGTCACTTTTTATTTTTATCACCTTGTTTGGAAATTATTTCTTTAATATGATTAGTATTTATTTTTTCTTTTATCTAACAACCAACCTGTGTAAGCTTTTTAGGTTTATTGTGTAAGTTTCTAATTTTAATTTTTCCAGATTTATTGCTATTATATGGTGAAGTACATCAAGATATTTTTGATTTAATATTTTCAACTCAGCATTTGTCAATTTATCATAAGGTTTTAAATTGGTTTTCAGTTTCTCTATATTAGACTATAAAGACATAACTCCTTATCTCAATCTTTTCTTTTTACATATGCACCAATTTTTAATTCTTCAATAAAGATACGCTTTTAAAGAATCCCAGAGAATTACTTCTGAAACTTCTCTATTATTATTAATTTTAGTGTATTGATCTAGTTCTTTTAGACACCATTCCTTAAAGTCTTTTAATTTTACTATATAAGCAAGGATTCTCTGATAGCAAATCAAATTACTTGGCTTTATTGTTAATGTAAATGTAAGAGCATTGTGGTCAGATAAAGGGCATGAAGTTATCAATACATCTTCAATTTTAGTGAATAAACTACTAGAAGTAAACACTTTATCAATGTTTGTCTGGGTGCCAAATCTATAAGAATAATGTGTAAAGTTAAGAGAGCTAGTTGATTTAATATCGTAGGTATCTCTCAAATATTGAGAATTAATAAAATGATCTAAGTGTTTTGCTACTGAGGATAGCTTATGGACCTTATCAGTAGTTGTGTCTTTACTAGAAAGAATACAGTTAAAATCTCCTGCAATAATCAAGTCACATTTATAATATCCAAATATTCCTTAGCAACTTTGGCTCCAATTCCAGGTATCCAGTAAAAATTTACAAAAGCGTACTTTTTTTTGTCAATTTATACTACTGCTAAACCCAACATGTAATTTTTATCTGAATAGGTATTTAATATTTTAGGCACAGGTAATGAATTTCTCCAAAGAATAAGAGTGTCTTTCCTTTTGGATTAAAAATGAGAGCTCACAAAAGTTAAATAATCTTTTAAGATCAGTCTAGCTGCATCTTCAGATAACAAATGCATTTCTTGTAAGAAAATTACATGAGCTTTATGCAGTTTTAAATGCATGTTTAAGCTACTTCTCTTCAATTGATTATTAATCCAGTGATGCTTAATGAGAGACAATTATATGTCAACATTCATAGAACATGAACATGCACTGATTTAAGATAATTTAGCTTAAAATATAATAACCAAGGTACTAATAATTGTTGCTATGGATAGATACAAAACAATAAATAAAAACAACATTTCAAACTGTATACATTCAAACCTCCCATCATGAAACACAAATTCCCTGATATGGTGATATAATCATACAAATCACTGAGCAACCAACCCATCTCAATGTCACCAAGCTAAACAATTGTTACTGCTTCTTAATTTAAAACAATATTATTAATTATAACTATTTATAGCACACTCAAGTCATTTAAAAGGAAAAACAATGTAAAGTATTAATTTGAGAAATATTAATATCTAATATCTTAGAAATATAAAGTTGGAAATGTTAATAATAAAGACTATGATGTATTTCTGTGATATTTCAAAAATATCACATAAATAATACATTTCAATTTTTTCTATTTGATCAAGACATTTTATATAGCAATTTCTTCTAATTAACCCTACTATAGAAATACTATAAACAACCTAGTATTTTAGCATTTATATGGTGGAAATAAAAAAAACTGACATCAATAACACATTAACCTATAGACATCATAACACCAGTACATGTCAAGATCACATATAAAACATTTAAAACTCATTTAATAACATGGGTGAGAAGGTGAAAGTAATAGAATATGGTAGTATAACTAAAAGGTGCTACAATTTAAAATTACATATTTGTGTATATTATATGTCCTTATATATGTATAATATATTTACATGGATGTGCATACATATAACTGTGTGTATGTGTTTGTAAATTATGAGTAGCTACTTGATATGTATATTAACAGTTAGGAGAGTCAATATGTTCTATGTGCCTATGCATGAAACTAAATATACAAATGAGTGAGTGTTTTTAAGTGAATGTTTGTATTATAAATGTAGGTATGTTGCTATCAATACATCTAGCACTTGGAGTATACATTTAAGATCTAACTTCTGTATAGGAAGCATTCTTTTATGATTATGCTTTAAGTATTATGCACTTACCAATTTGGTTATAGTACTTTTCATTGCCATATTCTGAAATGTGTGGATCAAATTTTTGTATTCATAATACGAATGGGAGATGAAGAATGCTTGAAATAATTTAAAAGTCAGTTTAATATAAAATAAAATGACATATTTTACTAATAAATGCAGAACATTTCGAAGAGTTCAATCTGCTCATTAATATTATTTCCAATAATTAGTGAAGTAACTGAGTAATTAAGGCAACTGATGTTGAGCAGATTGAGGTGTTTAAGTATTTTCTACTCTAAACTGTTTCATATAGCACAAAAGACAACAGCTTATATTAAAGTAAAAGTATAGTGATGTATATAAATGCTGTTATATGCAAATTAATACCTATATAGAAGTCAAATAAATATATTATTTCTCAGAGCAAGGTTATAATCACTGTTAATAGTTTCCAGTCAAATGTCTTCAAAAAATATTTTGTATAAAAACTATTTTATAGCAACCAGTGTGAAACATATGTTATTTAACCTTAGAGTTTTGCTGCATTACACAGCTCTTTTGGGCATCACATAATTTCACAACTACATTTCAAGGAAAGCATTGGGACAACTGTATATTGAAGTAATAAAAAAGGTTATGGGGTATTCAGTTTTTCTAGGCAGTTGGTTATACTTTGTGTAAATACATCTGTAGACCCCTTACGTATGAATAAAAGTGTGGTCTGTGTAAATATGTATTTCAATTTGAGTGTGCTTTTGCATGTGGATGTCCCTATGTGTATATAATTGCAATGTAGCATCATTTACTTAAGTACAGATGCTTAATCTGTATCTTACCAACTTCCAGATGATGAATAGCTTTCTATAACAATATTTTAGTTATGTATGGCACATGTCATTTTCTATTTGCTATGCTATCAGCTTCATTCATACTATGCATTTTTAAGTATTCTGTATTCCACCAACAGTCTTGATGTTTACCTTCCTCTTTGTATTACATCTTAGGTCTTCCATAATCTGTGGATCACCCCAGTGGCATAGCTAGAGTCTGTGCTGCCCGGGGCTGTCTTTGAGTTTGCCACCCCCCACAAAATCATGATCAAATGGGGCCCCCCATACACAGTCCTCCCCTCTTGCAGCCATTCTAGTGTCCCATTACTTGGCTATTTCTCCCCATTTACAATAAACACTGTAATGTGCATGCTACTGTATGCTTTACTTCTACAATAATTATTTAGATTTAATTTAAAACTTTAATTTTAAATTTTATAGCACAAACACTGATAGACATTTGCTAAACAAAGCAATGCAGTTTCAAAGAAAACAGACTTAGCATTAAAACTTCTCTGCCCTTGAAACTCATATTCATTGAAACAGCATTGAAACCCACATTCAAAGAAAATGCATCTGGCCAGTGGTGGATAAAGTTTACCTTTTGGGGTTTTTCAAATCATAGGCCCCTTGCACACATATTTAGGACTATGCAAACATATATGTATTCTTTAATTCACCTTCCTGATTTTATTAAATTATATTCCTTGTATAATACAACACACTTGTTAGAGCACATTTTAAATTCACTGTTTTGAACATTTTTCCAGTAAGCAAATAAACAAACCATATGAACCAATAATGACAAAACTGCCCAATTCAGAACATTTCCATCATAAAATTCTGTTCACATTTCTGTCATTACATTCCACCAGTATCAGTAAATATGCAAAATATCTTCAGAAGTAAAAGTCATCTAAATAATTCCACATTAAAGAGATCTGTTAACTAATGAAGAGGTTGCTGTTAAAAAAAAACTTTATATTTCATTGTTTCATCTACAAATAAAGTGCCTGCTGCCCTTGAAGAATAAATTGCCTATGTCACATTAGAAAAATTATAAGCTAGTAATATTCATTGGGGAATGGATGACAAACTGATAACAGGCTCATAGTTACTAGGTATCTCCTCCAAAGGAGAACATTCTCAGAACTGCAGCATCTACCCCTTTCAAAGTACAACACAGTGCAGTATCAGCAATCCAGCAACATACTGTGGGAGTAGAACCCACAGCTGTTTGCATCAAAAGCAAGTACACCACCTGTTGTGCTACTAACAATGCAATCAGACTTGGCATAAGCAGCACTAAACTCTTCCCCTGAAGCTTTCAGCTCCTTGTAAAATCCACTTGACACTCAACTATATCTCTTAACTTTGCAGCACAAGAAATCTGGAAAACACCAAAGTTTATGGGGGGGGGGGGCAAAGGGCCACGACCAGGGACATATTTTACACATTGTTTGTATAATCTTAGAAAGTTGCTAGAATAAAATATTTTGTGTTAGCATGTGTTTCCTGAAAGATAGGAAGACTAAGCTATCATTATTTAGTGCATTTAGTTCTCACTGATTTGCCAGAAAACCACACATTTTAAGAGGAACAGACCAAAAGTATGAGCCAAACATTCCAGACATTCTGGAAAATCTGGACAGTTGAGAGCTATGGACTCAACTCCTTGAATCACAAGTGGTGGTATGTGTAGAGAAGTCAGGCTCTTGTTTGTTGAACAGGTTTAAGCCCGAGTACACTAACCATCAGGTGTACCTACCTGGGGCATTAGACACACACACACACACACACACACACACACACACACACACACACACACACACACACACACACACACACACACACACACACACACACACACATCCTTGAAGGGCTTCAGCAAGAAGCAGCTACATACCACTTTTGAATGGCAGCATTATTCTGTAGTGCAAAACTCACACACACACACACACACACACACACACACACACACACACACACACACTTGAATGTCAGCAGTAAAAAGCAGCCCCCTTACTTGAAGCAGGAATAATTCTGGTAGCAAAATGCTATACTGTGACATTTAATGTGAATGGACCAGCTACGGGGACTGTTCTTAAAGAAGAATCCCCTTAAAAAATGTTTTTTTTTTTAAATTAAAGTAAATGTAAATGTGACAGTCCCAAAAGTGCCACCTAGGGTGGACTGCCCCTCCCCCCTTAGCTATGCCACTGGATCATCCATGGTCTATGTGTTTGCTATATTTTTAAATCTTTAGGTGTGTCACTGTCTGTTGCAAGAAGCAGATCAGCTATTTTACTTATTAGATCTAATTTAGTTAAACTATCTTTTCTTGCAAAGAATCTGTATTCCAAGGGAGCCCAGGTAGAAAATATCAGATAGCCCTTGAACAATGCAAACGTTAGAAAATATCAGAAATATAAGACATAGCTAGCAAAGAAGTTAATGGGTTGTACTTGCATAAATGAAATGTGGATATGAAACAATATATTAGGTCATTGACAATAATGGATCGGTTAAGGAAAGTAACCTTTTAAAATATCAGGACTCACAATGCCAAGTCCTGAAATGTTTACAGTGAATAATCAAAAATCTAGTCTGAGAGTTTGTAAATATTTGTGTGTACAATATAAAGGGTGGAATGATACAGAACCAGAGAAACTGTAGAGGAAATTCCATATCTGTAATAGGTACTTCTTCTTTATCAGATTTGTTCCGCACAGCAGTAGCTGTCTAATTAATTATTATTAAAGTTATATTAGCTTTTTCAGCTTCTTTCATGACACATTAAAACCAGTAATATTGTTTTAAACAGCATTTTTTTACTATAAATGACATATTCCTCTCTACCATGCTGATCTGGTGCATGAGTATATTATATTTATGCTGTACTTATATAAAGGATACGACTTGCACTGAACTTTAAATAGGATGACCACAAGATGTCACTAAAGAGAGATTAGTACCAGGTGTTTTTTAAGTCTGCAGACGTCTTCTTTTTCTTTTTCCGACTGCATTCTCCTTTCCTTTTATTCTTTTCATTATTCTACTTTTTAAAAGATAATGATCATAAAAACTACATGGATATGTTTTAAAATTAACTAGATTAATTTTAAATTTTTTATCCTTCTGTTTCTGCTGCTCACTTTAACATGCTAAAAGTTCACTTCCTGTAAATGAAGGTTAAAGTTCAAAATGCATTTCCTGCAACACAGATAGCTTGAACATGGAATTTTTACTCTTATAAACAGCTCAAAGTATATGAAAAAAACATTCTAAAGCCGCTAACACAAGATGGGAAAAGGGACTGAAAATAAGCAGTTACTGTAGAAAAAAACTGTCAATGGCATCTCTAATTCTTTGAATAAGAGCAAACACCACACAAGTTAAACCTATTAAAAGAAAGTAAAGTAATGTATATAAATGATTTTCATGCAGCCAGAACCACTCAGCACAACATCCACTGCACATAGATAAAGCTTATCACATACAACCACACTCATCAGATAGAATAACCAAAAATAAAAAAAAGAGAACTTGAAATTATATACAGAAAGTATATATAAATTAAGTGGATTAGCTAAACATGTTAATATCACCCACTACCCCACACACATACACACTACTCTCTATGTTAGAAAATAATGTTTGAAGGGATTTAAATAAAATAATAAAGAGACTTATAAGTAATAACAATGTTAATATATATATATATATATATATATATACACACACACACACACACACACACACACACACACACACACACACACACACACACACACACACTCACACACTAGCTCAGATACTATCAAGACTGTGAGTCACTTTGCATAAACATTTTCTTCATCTGTTGAAAGTAGTATCATCTATGCCTTCTACTGGTATATTAATGGCAGCATTCTTGTTTGCTGTTATTTGTACTATAAAACATTGGTGATCTTCCATATTGCCTCTAAGTGTGTGTGTCACATATGAATGTATAATTGCATTCTGAGATGGGCTGGTATCCAGTTCAAGATTATTTCATATTCATATTGCAAAAAAAAAAATGAAGTCAAAAGACTGGAAACCTCCCTTATCAGTCTCAACAAAAAATCTGAGATCCCTTATCAAATCCTCTAAAGCCTACTATGAAGGCAGAATTATGGCTAACACCAAAAACAACCACAAAACCTTCTATAGCTATATCAAAAACCTCAAAAGCAATACCCAGATTTGCTCTGAGTTATTGCACAATGGCACCTCCTATACTGAGCCAACAGATATAACCAACATACTGGCCAACAGATTAAGTGTCAGCTTTACCCCTCCCCCCAGGGCCCTATCACAATACCAGAAGAAAGCCTGGTACCCATCATTTCTGCTGCACAGGTAAAAGCTGTATTGTCCAAAGCCAAGAATATAGAATCCATGGGACCTGATAATATCCCCTGTTTGCATCTTACATGACCTACAAAACGAACTGGCACCACATCTATGTGGCCTGTTCAATCATAGCCTTACCTCAGGCTATGTCCCTAATGAATGTTGCACTGCTACAGTCATCTCTCTCCATAAAGGGGGAGCAACTACAAACACTAGGAACTATTGCCCCTTTACCTGATGAGTCTGGTATGCAAAGCTATGGAGCGCATCATCATGGACCTGCTTAACAAAGATGTAGGCAATCTCTAAACTTTTGGCCCCACACAGTTTGGCTTTGTCAAGGGGAGATCCTGCCTGCTGAACCTGGCTGACTTCTTCAAGGCAGTCACCAAGGCTGTGGATGAGGGTAATGCAGTGCATACAGCCTACCCCGACCTCGCCAAGGCTTTTGATACCATTCCCCACTCAGATATCATTGATAAACTCACCAAGCTAGGCATCAATCCTTACATCACTAGGTGGGTTGCAAATTGGCTCACAGACAGAACCCACAGAGAGAAAGTTGCACATTCCAAGTCAATACTGTCAATCAGTCATGAGTGGAATCACACAGGGCTCAGTCCTGGACCCTCCTCTGTTTGGCATCTACTTCTCAGAAGTCCAGGCCAAGGACTCTGGCTAACCAAGTTTGCTGATGACTGCAATCTAGCAGTCATTATCAACTCCTCAAGTGAAGCAGACATCCTACAAAAGGGTCTCTCTGAGACCAATGACTGGTGTCAGAACCATGGCCTGAAGCTTAATGCCAAAAAATGTGTTATCATCCCATTTGGAAAAAAACTCAGTTCCCATGAATTACCATGTTGATCAATGATTCCTACTGGACACATGATATTCCAAAGGTGCCAATTAATGTACGGGGAGAGCACATTAAAATGAACTGTGACAATCAAGCATGAAATCCATTGCGGCAAGACTGAATTTTTTTTTTGAGGCAACATTTCCTTTCCCGTTACAAACAATGGCGCTTAAAAATCCACTGTTAGTGAACAGGAAAAATCAACAAAACTAAATCCAGTTGTATGAGCTGTCACAAGGGCCTGCTGTTTCCTTTTCCCTCACTGACCCTAAGGACCATGACTAGCAGGAGTATGTGTATGTGTGTGTGTGTGTGTGTGTGTGTGTGTGTGTGTGTGTGTGTGTGTGTGTGTGTGTGTTTGTGTGGTGGGGGGGGAGGAAGATAAATAAATACACAAACAAAACTAATGCAAGCAATTGCAGCAGCAGAAGTGTGATGAACATGTGTGTATGTGCTAGTAAGGCTTTCCAGTGCATCTGGTGAGACCAAATTAAAATACATTAACAGTGGCTATTATTATTTACACATAAATTCATTAATTATATCTCAATCAGATATTTGAACTATACACATTCAACAAAGTGAATACTTTTAAGTATGTGTGGGTGGAGTGGGGGGTATAATCCTTTGTACTGTTTGTGTTTGACTACAATGACCCCATTCCCAATGTTATTAGTTATGCATCTCTTCATATGATCATAATAAGACCCCTGCAGTGTATACAGTCCGTATAGTGCTGGGTACCTGTGTATGTGTATGTTTATGTTTTTGTATGTGTGTGACAAATTGGATGTTTCTGCATCTGTCTGTCTGTGTACACATGTATGTGTGAGGTGAGTGTGTATGTGTGTTTGTGTATGTAGACGTTATTAGAGTTTCATAACTTATATTTTGAACAGAAAATACTTCTTCTAACAGCTATTACATATCCCACACCAACTTTGAAATATTAAGTGGAGAAATGAGTTTGCATTCAAAATATAAAGAAATAATATATGTATATACTAATAAAACAAGTACAAAAGACATTTAACAAAGAGTGCAATTTCTAAGCACAAAGCAGTCCTCTAGGAAGATCATTATGTGGAAATAATTCACCTTACATGAGTGGAGAGTACCTAACCTATAGTTTTGGACATCATAAAGTCACTAGGTAGTCTTTATTTGCCTGCAATGTCCACCTAATATGGGAGAGTGCTGCAAACCCCCTACTGTAATGCTTTCCCTGGAAAGGTCAGATCACAAAATGGTCTCCTTTGAAGTAAAAATAAAACCTGGACCCCCCCAGCTAAACCGGGAATATTCGGGAACTATTCTAAGGTTAACCTCTTGCTATTAACTTGGCAAAATTTCAAGACCCTATAAATCCCAAGAACACTTCTGCCTATGCAGAGCTGTTCACAGAATACAACTGGAACTAACTCAAAAAACAAGCCACTCTGGTGGAATCACAAAATCAATCGGATGTATAACAGGAGGAAGAAAATCATGGCAATAATTAGGAAGTGCAGCACCAAGCAGGATAAAAGCACTCTCATTAAACTAAACAAACAACTCAGAAGACAAATAAAGTCTACCAAAGCCAAATTTGAGGTAAGTTGGCCCTCCCAGGCCAAGGACAGCCACAAAGCATTCTTTAACTATGTCCGCAACCTCAAAAGCAATACACAACCATAATTTTCTTGGGTGGTGAAAGCCAGGGTACCTTTTTGGCTAGGCTTATATAGGCTCTAGGGCCAATAGCCTAGTACCTACCTATGAACAATTGTGTGCAGAGCTTGTTGTAAATGGAGCCCCCATACAGAGCCAGAAGATATAGCAAACCTCCTGGCTGATTCATTCAGCTGCAACTTTACTACTGTCTCCCCCTCAGCCTTCCCTCAGGAAATATCATCAAATATAACTCTCCCTGCTATCACTGTGGAACAGATCCTTAATACTCTCTCTAAGACCAAGAACACTGCACCAATAGGCCCAGACAATATTCCAGAATGCCTTCTAAATAGCATGAAACATGACCTATCAGAGCCTCTGAAATTACTATTTAACCGTAGCCTCCAAACAGGCTTCATGTCTCATGAATGAAGAAAGGCAACAGTCATCCCTCTGCACAAAGATGGGCCATCTACAGACCCTGGAAACAACAGACCCATAAGTCTCACTAGTCTTATATGTAAAGCCATGGAAACAATTATCATGGGGATGATAAATAGGGATATAGTAAACCTCCAGACACTGGACCCAACCCAGTTTGGTTTCATCAAAGGAAGATCATGCCTACTCAACCTGGTGGACGTCTTTGAGAAAGTCACCAAAGCAATGGATGAGGGCAAAATTCTTCACACTGCCTACCTTGACCTGACCAAGGCATTTGACACAATACCCCACATCAGGCATTGTTGACAAACTCAGGAGGTTAGGTACAAACCCATATGTCAACAGGGGATAGCCAACTGGCTGACAGACAGGACCCAGGAAGTTAGAATTGGGGAGTCCACCTCTACAAAGAGGCCAGTCAGAAGTGGAGCCCCTCAGGGATCAGTTCTTAGACTGCTCCTTTTTGCATTTACTTCTCTGAAATCAAGGCTAATGTCAGTTGTCTCTGACTGACTAAATTTGCAGATGATTGCAAATTAGGAGCTGTCATTGAATCTCACACTGACACAAATGTTTTCCAGGAGTGGCTGACATAGACAAACAACTGGTGTCAGAGTCATGGACTAAAACTAAATGCCAAGAAATGCATAATAGTATCCTTTGGGAAGTCATCCATCCCTGGTAACTATCATATTGACAATACACCCCTTAGAGTTGACCCAGTAGTCAGGGACTTAGAGACACACATAGATAGTAATCTAGCCTTTGATCATCACATGTCCATAATGTTGGGGAAATCATTCTATGTTGCGCAACTTATAAACAAAGGCATGGCATCTAAGTCCAAGGAAGTCATTGTTCCACTGTATTCAGCATTCATTAGACCTATAATTGAGTACAATGCCCCCTTTTGTATGTACCTAACCAGGCATATCCAACAACTGAAACATCCACAGAGGTTCCTCACTAAAAGAATAATAAGTAATATGTCCTATGCAGACCACCTCAAGGACCTATCTCTGTATTCTCTCTCCTACAGGCTTTTGAGGGGAGATCTATGCCTGGCATACAGGGCATGCAGGTCTGACAATGCCCTGTATGCCAGGCTTTTGAGGGGAGATCTATGCCTGGCATACAGGGCATTGTTAGACCACACTCTGATGGACCTCCTTCATATCCACAAAACAAACAGTGCCAGAATTACCCATTCTAAAGACTTAAACCTTGCCTGTGATATAAGTAGGGCCTGTTGGAGAGATAGGTATGCATCCCAGAGACTACCCCATCTATGGAACAGGTTCCCCATCCATATGAAGCAGAGTTCCTCTCTAATCCAATTCAAGTGCAACTTGGACAACTGGATGGGAAACGAGAAATTCATCCCTGGTTTGGCTCCTATGTCTCTGATGCAAACAGGTAACCTGTAAATGGTTCATCTCCCAGGCCCATGCTTACACTTATCAAGGGTATCAGAACTTGTCAGAGATTTGTGATGCATGGCTGGGCTTAAAAAGGCCCTTGTGGTCATTAGCCCAGTAAACACCTATGAACATATAAGAAGTTAAGAAGTACATTTTGAATTACATAAATAAATAAATTAACTGCTTTAGTCTTTTTTCCTGTTAATAATTTGTAAAAAGTAACAAGTTTGTGACAAGATATCACATATTCATTTAAATTCCTAAAGAAATTCTTTCTGCCTATCAGAGCTACAAATCCTTTCATAACAGTAATAATCATCTACAGCCTAAGTTTACACTGCCAGGTGGCTAGCCATACCACAGTAGTTCTTCCTCACCACACACTGACCTATAGCCAATTTAGAGTGTCCAATCTACCTACTGCATTTCAATTTTGTAGGAAGCTGGAGCACCCGGAGGAAACTCATGCAAACACAGGGAAGAATTGCAGACTCCACACAAAAGAATTGAACCAGGAAACCTCTCGCTATGAGGCAACAATGCTTTTTACTAGACCACTGTGCCACCCTCAAGGACAAATATTTCTTAAGCTGTATAGATACCAAGAGCAGAAATCAAAACAATGAAATGAAAGCTGACTTACTTAAAGCAAAACATGTTTTTGGAATCTTCCTTTGATTTAGCTACTTCATTTACATCAGAAAATAATACATTCAAAAGCAGTCAGAACTGTGTTCTCAGTTAAATAATAAACTTGACGGTTTAAAGGAAATTAAGGGGAAAAAAAGATGCTATATAACTTTCCTGTTAATACATTTATCACAATCCTTGCATTTAAAGATGTCTATATCTATGTTGAAAGATCCCATACTTCTTTAAATCCTTCATCAAGCAACAGTGGAAAAGCAAGACTTGCGTAGTAACAGGGTTGAGAGTTAACAAGTAATTATACTACCACTCATAGTCATTTCTAAATCAAAGAAAGGCCTTCAATTATATAAAAAGTGGCCATAATCCATAACTCTTTACACTTGAAATGTTATCCAAAGCTGGTGATCAGATTTCCAACATAAGCAGTTCTAAAAAAAACTGCATGTTACCATTATTTGGACATGCAAATGATGACACATACAGGCCTGAATGGGTGTATCATAGCACCATAGTTTTAACAGAGTAATGGTAATTATCTAAGTAGTGTCATGTACAGTGACAATCAGTAAGGATGTGCTAACTTGGTATGTATGTCCCTTTGTTAAAGTCTAATTTTTCATTCAGTTTTGATATAACTCATTCAGTCAGAAGTGAAGAAAAGTAAGTTTCAAGTATAATTTGTTCATTTGCACCTTCATTATATAAGGCACTTGTTTTTTTTTTCTCTTAGAAAATCACTGTGTTGACAAAACTGTTGATACTTATGTACCACAGCTCAAAAACATAGCTTGAGACTGAGATTGCTGATTTATATGACTCATTAAGAAGCAGTACAACTATCTAGACTTTTAATGATCAAGTGAGTCATATTCTGAGGCACTTTGAGTTGACAATGGAAAATGCAATAGATATCTGCAGGTCAAGTGAATTAAGTCCTTTACAACTAAAAGAAGAGTGTGAAAAGGCTGAAGTACGTAAAACAAAAATTGATTATGGTTATTTTATTTTTTTCTGCTAAAGAGTGATGACAAGCTGATGAATGCAATAGGATTAACACGGTGCTACTAATAACATAAAATGACACATGAGCACAAACACTGTTATAACACAGTCCTCATGCTCTGAATAGTACGTGTTGCTTTAGCAAGTTCTCTCACTGTGATTTTAAGTACATGGCAATACATGATAAAGCTTTGATTATAAATGTAAACTATGTAATGCTTTAAGTTATTTTGCTGAAATGTGTAAATGTAGAAAATTACAGTAAAAGAAGGAATTGCATTTTGTGGAAAGTGGTGAAAGACAGGAAGCTGAAATGCTTATGAGTACATGAAAACGTAAAAGTTCTACAATAAGAATGTGGTTAATAGCAGTGATAAAGCTTTCTTGGTCAGAAAGGTTTAAAGTATAAAGCAAATGTTCTTATTTTTTAACTATGTGGTTGAGTACCAGCCTGGGGGGTGGGGGGTGGGATGGAGCAGGGGGAGTACCAAGGGCACTAAAAGTAGAGCAATGGGAGCAGAACTGCTGATGACCAGATGGAAAGATGTAATAGAAAAATAAGACACATCTGTTTTCCTGACAGGAAGAGGAAACTGAAAATACTAGTAAGTATCAAAAGCTTTCTGAAGTCCATGATAATATACATTCATGTTCCGTCTGATATGAAAATCCGTCTGATATGACAAACAGCATTTAATGTCCTCTCTCTTGATAATACAACCCTTGAAGTCACTTCTCATAACAAACTATTAGGGGTGAGAGTTGATGGTAATCTTACATTCAACCTGCATATACAAAATTGCATTAAAAAAATCATCAAAAACTAGGGATGCTTTATACAGAGCCAAAAACTTTCTCATTGATGCAACTAAAACTGCTTATCTCCTCCCCACTCTTCTTTATGGTGCTCTCATCTTTACTAACCTCCAGGGTTTACAAAAATTCAAACTTGAACAATGTTGTGTTAAAGTTAATAAGATAAGATAGGCTCATGTAGTGTCGATTGGTCCCAGCTCGCCACAAACTAATTATAGATCAAAGACCTCTTGCCAAAAAGCTAGACAAACTAAACAAACTTAGAAATGAGAGCTTTTTGAGCTATAATTAGTTTGTAGTGAGACGGGGCAGTTGAAAACTACATGAGCCTGTCTTCTCTTACTAGTTTTGTTTTTAGGCTGCACGTTCACATGCTGAATTGTTATAACAAAGGTGCTAAATTTGTAGCACATACCCATTTCAGAACCCACCACTGTATAGCACTGAAAAGCCTTAATTGGTTAGAATTGCCACATCAAGTAACATATACACAACTTCTTATCACCTATAAAATTATCCAGAATCTACTAAAAAACATTCTACATAACTATGCTCCCAGTCAGTCATTGTGATCCAGTGACCAAAAACTCCTGTCTGTCTGCAGACCTAGCAAATCTGCTGGGAATTGTCTGTACTCAGACAGGGTTGCCAAGGCCTGGAACTCCTTACCTATCTCCCTCAGGTCTATACCTTCCCTCCTATTTTTTAAAACCACTGTGAAAGACTTCCTAGCTAAAATCTGTCTTTCTTCTTGTTGAAAACCAGGATAAATTATACCCCTAAATGTGAAAAAGTACCTTTTCATTCCTTCTAACTCCTTACTCTCCCTTCTTCAGTTACTTCCTAACTGCTGTCTAATTCTCTTCCTTGACTTTCTTTACAAATATACCATTGGCCTGCTTTTCCCTCACTTCATATTGCAATTCCTATTTGTATTAGGATAACTTACCTTTAATTTCTCTACAATCGGAATACATTTTTTTAAATATTAAATGATTGTCATATACCTGGCATTGATTCTTAACCAAAGTTTTTAGATTATGTATAATTTATTATAATTATTTAAACTGCAGATGTTTTTGTTTATTTTTCAAAGATTGTGAAATTATTGTTCTTAAAATGTTTTGTAATAATTTGAAGCTTTTCTCCCAGGCTTCTGCTAAAAATTGGCTTCTACACAGACGGGCTTTACCAGTAATCAAATGTTACTAAATAAATAAATAAATGAATAAATAAAATCCATGGTTATTTTTCAAGAGTTACTGAAAAGTTTGCAATGCAAACAAAGCAGATAGAATAAAAACAACATTTTCAAAAATAATATATGTGCACACAGTGTGACATGCATTGTGAAATGTTATAAGGAAATGCAATGTGAATTGCAGTGGAAATATAAAAGACACAGTGAAATGAACTTTTAAAGCAAATATTCTTGCTGTCAGAAAATTAATACAATGTCTGATAAAGTGCAAAAAATAGCATATGCATAACTTGAATTAATGTTTCAATCCCAATGTGTCTCAATTAAACTTAGAGATTAATTTAAATTGTCCTCCAGAAGAATTTTGTATTACAATTTCTCCTGAAGCTGTTCCTGCAGTATTGCTGCCAGGAGAGTCCCTGTTGCCCTGAGATAGAAGGCAGAGTAGCAATGAAAAGAATGGAATTTTTTTAGTGCTACCGTTGAAAAGGTTGACAACATGGGTTAATAGCTTAGTGACTGTGGTGACGATAGAATAAGAATTTGTACTGGCCTGCAGTGCTGAAATAACCGGATTGAAATAGAATACAATGGCAAAATAGTCTATCCCAACTGCTGCCTAATAACATTGGGGTTCCTCAGGGCTCCATTCTTGGTCCCCTTCTTTTCTCTGTTTTTATAAATGATCTGTACTCTGTTATCCCCACAGCCACCTGCATTCAATATGCAGATGACTCCACCCTGATCTGCTCCGACCTCTCTCTTCAGAAACTCCAAGCAGCCACCCAACAATGTTTTGCTACAGTCGAAAAATGGTTCTCTGACCTGAAACTCATCCTAAACCCAACTAAAACCAAGTTACTTCTCTTCCTCCCCTCGACAACAACTCCCATAGCTCAGGAACCTCCCCCTGTGAATCATAGGACCTTCTTTGTTGAATCCATTAATGGCACCATCATAGAGCCCGTCACCCACACGAAACTATTAGGTATCACAATTGACCATAAGCTCAAATTTGACATGCACATTGCCCAAACCATTAAGTCAGTTAACAAAAATTAGGCTCAATGTATAGAATCAGGAACTGTCTTACTCCCCATGCAAAACTAACCATTGCACGTACTCATCTCCTCTCCACATTATTATATGCCTCCCCAATATTCTCCTTCCTCAATAAACGTGAGCTTAACAACCTCTCCACTACCTACCATCACATTGCTAGATTTGTCACAGGAACATCCTATCGGACCCACCATTGTGTCAACCTAAAGAAACTGGACTGGCTTGAACTACCTAATCTCCTCAAATTTAATCAACTAATCAAGCTTTTAAAATTATTAATCAACCTGATAATACCCCTGCCCTGTCCAAAATCCTGACCCCTTACTCCAACTTAAGCTGCCTTCGATCTGCAAACAGTAACCAGGTAATGACTATCAAATCAAACAATGTGGGAGGTGATGCTCTTTATGCTAACTCTATTGGGAAGCAATGGAACTCACTCCCAAACAGCCTTAGACTCATGACTTCCATTAACCTATACAAAACTCATCTCCGAGCAATACTCAAGTCCCAATGGTTATGCCCATGTCTAAACCCTGATTAAATCCAACACGCCTCTTAGCCCCTCTTCTCTCATCTCCCTTTTAAGAGCTTATATTGTAATTTTTACTTCCTTAATTGCACACATGTTAAGTGGCCAAACAAACAAAATGTACGTGCAAACAATCTAGCTGATACATCTTGATGTCTCCTTGTTTCTGTGGTTTCACTATGTCTTTTTTTCGTATTGTATTGTTATTTTTATTGTTATTCTTATTTGCATTGTTATTATGTTCCGAAATTGGGAGCTTTTCTCCCCGGGCCTCTACTGAAAAAGGATATGTATCCAGTTGGACTAGCCCGGTCAACAAATGTAAAATAAATAAATAAATAAATAAATAAAATACTACAAATTGAAGACAGCAAAAGAAGTGGGTTCAGGAATGCATTATACTATTTTTTTCATTATTTCATGTCAATAGAAATACATGATAATATCTTGAAGGTTTGTAATTTAAAACCTCCTTTGACAGATACATTTGAGATTACTATTTATTATAATGTGGGTACCTGAAATGTTTCAAAAGGTAGCCGCAGAGATTAATGAAAGTTTGCTAGCTGCAGAAAATTTATTGATAACATACTTGTGTGCAGTTCCACAAAGCAAATTACATGACTACATACTGATTAAACTGCTGGACAGACTTGAGATGAATATAGCTAAATTCTGTATATGTGTGCGCCTCATCTTAAATATATTGCTCAGTAGGCCACATTTTAAAAGCTGATGGTCTCAAACCTGGCTACAAGAAAGTGAATGTATATGCAGAAACATTACAAGAAGAGAAAGCTGCTTTAATGCAGTTATTAAAATGGTCAAATATCATTCAAAGTTTATTCTTATCCCCTCTGATATTACTGAAACATGGTGATCAAAGGAGAGTCTGTTATCAACATATGTAACAGAGTCACTAATGACTAAGCCAAATTTAAATGGAATGTTTCCTATATGGTAGTAAGCAGTAGTGAAACTATGTTGCATGTGTTGTTGTTGAGAGTAAAGCCAATAAATAAAACACCAAGCATTTCTCTGGTCCAGGTCTTGCTGGAGAAATTGAGTATCAGAATGGGATTTAATAACTGACCCCAGTTTGCAATCATCAGTCAACTTGGTTAGTCAAAGGTCCTTGATATTGTCTTTTTTTGTCAAATAAATATATAACGGGCCCTGGGACAGAACCTTGTGTGACACTGTCAGTCACAGCTTTCTGTCTAGAGCAATTTTTCCCAAGTGTTAAGGGTATGGGTTCTGACAGCTAGCCAATTATTAACACAACAAACTATGTAAGGATTAATGTTGAGTTGGGGAGTTTGTCAATAATCCCAGAATGGAAGATAATGTCAAAGGTCTTGGCAAGGACTATATGCCTCTTAATCATCTCTTATAACTTCTAGTTAGGTAGCAGTTTTCTTTTCTCTACAGTAGTAAGAGTTCATAAATAATTTGTTTACTCATTAAATGCTTTTCCTTCTCTGGGGTCTCACACAGGCAAGTGACAGCTGCTGACAAACAGGCTAGAGTTCAGTAACTTCTTATTAGATTTCCCCCTGACAGGTGGTTTAATTAAAATGAATACAAAAATAAGCAAGAGTTTCTCATCAAATCTCCCCATTGATGAACATTATGCTTTAAGCAAAGTGAAAAGTTCTTGTCTTAAGTCTCCAGAGTAATAGTAATATCAGTTTTGTGCCTCACAGAGTCTCTTGATAAAAATCTATGTGTACAAAGTACAGTAAGTTGAGAGAGACAGTTCTTAGGAAAAAAAAACTCTAGATGAAAACAAAATCTTTTGCCACTTGTTCAGGCAGGCAGCATAGTACTTATGTCAAATTGGAAAAATTAAGCAAATGTCTCTTACCATTGACTTGAACTCCTACCGAACGCATTTTTACAAAATTAGGTCAACTGCAGATCAAAAGTTTTAATAGAAAGACTTGCAGCAAACAAATCACTCCTTTTTTCTACAGGACTCCTATAGTATTTGTGGTTTCCAGTCCTTTTAACCCCATTATAGAGTACGACGCCCCTTTTGGAATGTACCTCACAAGACATTTGCAGCAGCTGGAAAGGTCACAGAAGTACCTCACAAACAGGATTACTGGCCTCAAACATGTCTTCACTGACCGTCTCAAAAAACTCCAGCTTTACTCCATAGCATATCGCCTACTCCGAGGTGATCTCTGCCTAACATATAAAGCTATGTCAAACCCAGAGCTGTTGGACATGCTACACCTAAAGAAATCCCAATCCTTCCAAGCTACATGCTCTAGGGACCTAAACAGAGTCACCACAATAAACAGGACATGCTGGAGGGATAGATTCCTATCCCAGAGACCTCCCATACTCTGGAACAAGCTACCCATTTATGTCAAGCAAAGTTCCTCATTAGCACTCTTCAAGAAAAATCTTGATGAGTGGATGGGAAATAGGAAATACACTCTGGGGATCACTTCTGTGGCTCTGCTTGACAGTGGCACAGGAAAATAACTTTCTTGGGTGGCGTAAGCTAAGAAACCTTGTTGGCTAGGCTTACTTAGACCCGTGGGCTGATAGCCTAGTACCTACCTATGAACCCATAAGGTGCATATCTCCCAATAACAGTATATCCTTCTCCAAGGTACTCCAGACTCCACCAGAACACTCAGTGAGTAAGTTTACCACATTGTCTTTGGCTACTGGTTTGCATATGACTGTCTGTTTCACTATACCTAATTCTGTGCTTCATAGATTCAAAGGTTATTACTAGGCTAACAACCCAGGGGCTCTTTCTAAGCCTAGCAATGTTTTCTGAAGGAATAATGATGTCCTGCATCTAAACAGGACATAGAAGACTAGGCATTTTTAAGCTATCTCTGTCGACAAGGAACATAGCTGCCAGGCCTCTAGTAAATTTCCTATTCCCCATCCAATGGTCCAGGATGCACTTAAATTGGATAACACATAAACTCAGCTTCACATGGATGGAAAGCCTCTCCCACAGGAGGGGAAATCTCTGGGACACTTATCTGTCTCTCCAGAATGTTCTGTTTAATTAAATCCACAACAAATTCAGGTCCCTAGAGCTTGTATTTCTGGTACTGTTTGACTTCCGTATATGCAGGAGATTCATAGTGTGGTGTTTGTGTATCCCTTGTAAGCCAGGCATAGATCACCCCACAACACTCTACAGGAGACTGCGTAGAGGGAAAGGTCTCTAAATTGCTTTGTGTAAGTCATGTTTGTTATGTCTTGTATTCTTTTTGTAAGGAACCTCTGAGGTCACTCTAGTTGCTGCATATGCCTAGTCAGGAACATACTGAAGGGTACATTATACTATATGATTAGTCTGATAAGGGCAGAACACAGTGGTCTAATGACCTCTTTGGACCTAGATGCTGTGCCTTTACTTATAAGTGGTGTAACATAAAAGGATTTCCTCACCACTGTGGACATTCTTAGGGACATATTATCAACTTGGTAATTAGCTGGGATGGCTGATTTCCCCAAAGGGTACAATTATATATTTTTAGCACTGAGTTTTAGATTATGGCTTTGGCACCATTTATTAGTCAGAGATAGGCCTTCTTAAAGAATGCTAGTGTCTGCAAGGGAGTTGATGATAATCACCAGCTTGCAATCATCTGCTAACTTAGTCAGACATAAACCTTCAGCATTTGCTTCCACTTCAGAGAAACAGATACCAAAAGGGGAGGACCCAGTACCAAGCCTCTGGGGACTCCTCTAGTGACTGGCCTCTTGGTGGAGGTGGTCTCAACTATTTTGATGACCTGGGTCCTATCAGTGAGCCAGCTGTCTATCCAGCAGGTGATTAAGGGGTTTATACCTAATTATTGAGCTTGTCTCTAATGCCTTAGTGGGTATTGTATCAAAAGTCTTGGCCAGGTCAAGGTAAGCTGTGTGCCCAGTCTTGCCCTCATCCATTGCTTCTGTGACCCTCGCAAAGAAGTCCACCAGATTTAATAGGCACAACTTTCCTTTAATATAGCTGAACTGTGATGGGTCCAGTGTTTGCAGGTTATCTATGTCCTCATTTAGCATGCACAAGATGGTTCTTTCCATGGCTTTAGATATGAGGCTGGTCATACTTATGGGCTTGTATTTACTTGGATCAGTGGCTAGACCCCTTTGTGAGGGAATATGACTGTAGCCATCTTCCATTCCCCGGGTATAAAACCTGACTACAGGTTCCAGCTGAAAAGAGATTCAAGTTAACCAGAGAAGTCATGTTTCATGGTATTTAGTAAGCATCCCGAGATGTTATTGGACACACTGATGCAGTATTTTTGGCCTGGGAAAATCTGTACTTTTGGGAGGTGGGAGTCCTGATCTGTTGAAAGGATTATAGAATTATCAATGTAGGCTGCAACATAGTGCTGGTGAGTTTCAAAGATCTTTTCCATTAGTCTTTGAAAAGTAGCAGGACCTCATGCAGACCAAAGAGAAAAACTATGCACTAGGAAAGACATTTTGTTGTTTTTTTTTCCCTTGAAATCTTGGAACAGAGGTAATCACTAATATCCCTTGGTCAAGTCGAGCACAGTGAGATAACAGGCTGCCACCAACTGTTGTAGTGATTTGGCCATTTAAGACATGGGATAGATGTCAAATTAAGATATGCTGCTTAGTTTCCATAAATCATTAAAGAACCAGACTGTACCACCTGTTCTGGAAAAAACATGATGGGGCTGTTGCAGTCATGCTAAATTCTTTGATCACACCTAGCCTCAGAATTTATTTTATGTCTCCTTTGGCTTACTTTTTAGTTTCAGGAATAGTGTACAGCCTGGGATTCACCTTCTATCCACTACTATTTGAGTGCCATGGGTAATAAGAGTGGTTCATTCAAGCAGAGCTGAGAAAATGTCCTTATTTCTTAAGAGAACTTATAGGATTTCTTGTTTTGGGGCATTAGAGAGGGCATCATCTTTAATTACCTAATGGATTGAGACTAATTGCTTTTCTTGTTCACAGCCGATGATGCTCAGTACCAGTCCTAAAACATTGATCTCTGTCTTCCTAAAGGGCTTTAACACATTAAATCTTGTAGATTTGTATTGAACATCTTTTCCACCACCTGTTTTATCCTGTAGTTCACCTCATTAATCTTGTCAAGGGCATTGTATGGACCTAGCCATTGGTCTAATTATTTGTTCTTCACTGAGGACTCTGTCCATTTGGAGCCTTTTCAACATTATCCCCTACTTTAGGTAGCACTGTTTGTATCCTTTGTAGAATACTATCATAGTTCTCCATTAGAGTTTGATATGGGGTTTCTTTTTCTTCTTCTCAGTTTCCCTTGACTATGTCCAATAGTCTCACGAACAGTTATTCATAAAACAACTCAAAATGGATAAAACCAGCAGAAGCTTAGCAGGCCTCTCTTACAGAAAACATGACATAGGGTAATGACTGTCCCCAGTTTTTCCCATCAGTTTTTATTACATCCTTTAAGTTGGACTTCAAGAATTTGGTGAACCTCTCTACCAGCCTGCCCATTTGTGGGTGGTATACAGACACACTAAGTTATTTTAATTAGGTTCATAGGTTTGCACTTCGCTATCTGTCCTTGCAGGCCATTTTAAGCCTAGCTAAATTTCCCAACCCAAAGGTAAGAATCAAACCCTCTCCCTTATGTCTGATAGGTAAAAACCTTAACCATTATGCCAACCCTCAGCTCCTTAATACGGCAGGCACATTTGCTTCATAACTTTGGGCATGGCTGGTCCATTTAAATTTCCTTGGCTATTCCTACTTTTGAGAAGTCTAAAGAGCAATAGCCTCAGTGAAGCATGTACTGTGTCAACTCTAGTAAAATTAAGATATACTGGTAGCCATTATCAGACAGGACCAGGGAGCTCAAATATCAGTAGCACTCCTTTCAAAAGTGACCTAAATTATTGGTATCAATAGTGTCTTCAAGCCAAGACTAGGGGCAGTCTTTTGACATGCAGACAACTAATACAGAAATGTTCTATCACTTTAATTATTTTTGGGCAATAATAGTAGGCTTGCATCCAGACCATCATTTTAGCCATAGCCAGATGGCCTACCAAAATATAGTTGTAGGCTTGCTTCATTACAGTTTATTCCCTATTGTTTGCTATTCAGTACATCTCTCATCTTCACACTTTTGAAACCAGATGAACAATAGCCTCACACTACTCCACTTTACTCCATCATGCTGAAAATCAAATACTCAGATTTATTTACCTCTCCTGCAAATTATAACACCTCTGACTTACTCTCAGTAAAGAAAATGGCTACCAGTGCGAGAAGAGTTACTCTTCTCCTTAATACGGTTACCTTCAAACTTCTGAATGTAATTTACTGTCCTCCCTTGCTCAATAAACTGAGTATTAAAAAGACTGAACTGCTTCCTTTATAATTCTAATTGTCTGACTTTAGCTCAGTCTTCCTTTACTCTTGCACACTATGAAATAGCTTTCTCCAAGTTAGCTCCCTCCTGCTGAAATGAATTCACAGATGCCATTGAGCAATTTGATAATATTGCTTCTTTCAAGAAATCCCTTCATACTCACAAAATTCAGAGATGCTGGTTAATAATAGTTGATAAACTTATATCTCTTATCCTTCCATTTTTACTCTGCGACTTTAAGACTGTGAATGAAATTTTTTTCTTTTCTTTTCTAAGGCTAATGTAGACGATTTTGCCTATACTAGCATGCCTGACATTTTATGCATATTTGTACTCCCGGTCTTTGCTTACTGTATATTTACTCTAGGTTATTCACTTTGTTTTGTCAAACAATTTAATCAATGGTATATAGTCACAATGTGTTTTCTTTTTTATCCGACTGTAATTCTGTGGTGTGATTCCATGTACTTTGTTATTGCCTGTTTGCCCAGGTTGTGGTTAAAAAGGATCCCTTGATCAGTGTTCCTTTCTGGTTAGAAAACATCAAATAAATAAATAAATCAATCAATAAATCAATAAATAAATAAGCAAGCAAAATTAAATTCAATAGAGTATGTCATTCCTATATCTGAAAAGACGGATAAGAAGGAGGGGGGCCTACAGAGGATTTTGCTCTCACTACCCTAACAGTATTCTCAGGTGCCTGGCTTTGGGTCTTGTCTTCCAACTGAGCCTTTTTAAAGTTCTTTCAACCAGGTGAATGTTCAAGCAGATCAAGACATTTCTCATGGGTAATTTTGGAGGTGGCTGGCCTCTTTTCTTCTCACATTAATAAAGGTACTATTGGGACTTCTGGGCCCCAGTCTTTGCTAAGGAAGGGAAATTAGTCCAGGGTTTCCATGGCACATTCTTATCTCTCTCTGCAGGGTTACTGTGTTTAGGTTTAATTAAGCCATTTTTGTTTATCTTCCCTTCTTTACTGATTGGGGTCCCTTCATTTACTCCTGTGTCTTATATCTTCTTGTACCATTCCAAGTTTATATGGGGTTATTCTATTTTTCCTAGTTGACTTCCCACAACTCTGTTAATGTGATCCCTGTTTTTAAGGATATTTGCATCATGGAGTTTCAGGTTTGTCTACTGTTCTTGTGGGTTGACTCTTGCCTCAGTGTAAACATTCTTCTGTAAGGTTAGTTGTTTCCCTTCATTTCATACAGAGTACACTATTTGGTGGACAGTATGCAAGGTCCTCCTGACATCATAACACTTTTCCCCATCCAAATCCGTCCATAATTTCTTTAAAGTGTGGGAAATAGTTTCCTATAATTAATCACAGTTGAGGCATGGTACTCCCACAAATGGATGTAACAATTTCAGAACCTGTATCTCAGTTTGGATGACTAGATAGCACTTTGTCTCATACAAACATGAGAACAATTCTAGGCAAGTAATCACAGGAACCATAAGATGTCTAGCTTTATAGACCTTTAAGAAGACACACTTAAAAGTTCTTGACTGTTTTTATAAGCACTTAATAGTGTTCACCTCTACTAACTTTGTCTGCTAATTTGCAGACTATAACCTTGGGATCAGAATGCATGATTTTATTATAGGGGAGCTCAGTGCACCTCTGGACATTATTCCTTAATTTTCTGACTTAAGTGGAAAGGGATTTGCAGTTTCCTTTGGTGTATATAGCACCCTAATATAGTACCCAGCTTTACATTTTCTAATAGCTCTCTTAAGTTCCTTGCTGATATGCTTCGGTGTGGTATTGAGCAATGGAAATGGGGATGTCTTACAACTTTACATTGTTTTCCATTTTGTTATGCAGTTTATTAATGCAGGAATTCCACCATAAAAGTTTAGTCTTGAACTGACCATGATATTTAGGGTAGATGGATACAGACTTTTCTATGCAGCTGTGTACATGCTGCTAAAAAGTGGAAGTGAATGCAGCAGCTTTCTTGGGTGGATCCATTTGCAGGGAACTTTTGGAAATTTGATTATGTCTTTTACAAGCTGAAGTAGGTTTGCTCTGGATAAGTTTCATTTGGTGTTGTGGTAGTATGATGGGGTGA